>NW_023614198.1:0-40001 GCF_013339695.2 Rhipicephalus sanguineus | reverse complement strand
CGGAAAACGGTCCGTGCCTACCGCTTTCTCTCGAGCATAGCGCTACCGTGGTGGACGAGGTCTCGGCTACGCCGGTGACCACCCCGGTAAGCAGCAGCTCGGATCGCTCGCTGCCGCCTTTGCCGGACAGCTTGTCGACACATGAGAAGGCACGCCTGTCGTCGCTGTTGACACGTTTCAGTGACATGTTCACGGAACGCCCGGGTTGCACCTCTCTGGTGAGGCACCGGATTGACACAGGCGACGCACAACCGTGGAAATGCAATCCTCGCCCCGTCAGTGCGGCAAAGAGGAAAGCAATTGACCAGGCATTGGATGAGTTGATTGAGACCGGAGTTGTCCAACGCTCAAACAGTCCCTGGGGTTCACCGGTGGTAATGGTCCCCAAAAGAGACGGCTCTCACCGGCTCTGTGTGGACTACCGCCGGCTGAACGAGGTCACGAGGAAGGATGCTTATCCTATGCCTAACGTTGACTCGATCGTGGCTGCGCTAGGCGGTGCTTGCTACTTCAGCACCTTGGATGCTAGCCGCGGTTACCTGCAGGTTCAGATGGAGCCGGCTGACGCGGAGAAAACTGCGTTCACCTCCCACAGAGGTTTGTACGAGTTTACCCGCATGCCGTTTGGCTGTTCTGGAGCTGCAGCTACGTTCCAGAGACTGATAGACCGCGTTCTCGGGGACGCTAAATGGCAACACGCCATGGCGTACCTCGACGACATCGTCATCTTCTCTCGAACGTTCGAGGAGCACCTCCGCCACTTGGAGGATGTCCTCGAGAGGTTGCGTGCCGCCGGGTTGACCTTGAACCCGAAGAAAGCTCAAATAGCTGAGACTCGCATTTCACTATTGGGCTTTACCATCGAGAGCGGTCGCGTTCTGCCGTGCGAGGAGAAGGTACGAGCCATTGTGGAGTACCCGACGCCGGCGAACATTCAGGGCCTGAGGCGCTTTTTGGGCATGGTGAACTACTACCGACAGTTCATCCCAAATTGCGCGGACCTCCAAGCGCCCTTGACCGCACTGTTGAAAAAGTCGGCACGATGGAGCTGGGGGCCAGAGCAAGAGCGAGCCTTCAAGGCTCTATCTCAAGCTCTAGTGGCCACAGCCGATCTGAAGCTGCCCGACCTCAACAGGGAGTTCGTTGTCCAAGCGGACGCGAGCGACCTGGGTCTCGGAGCGGTACTGCTTCAGGAGCACGACGGCGTCCTCCGGCCAGTCGCCTTTGCGAGCCGGTCACTTAACGCCGCCGAGCGCAACTACAGCGTGACTGAACGGGAATGTCTCGCTATAGTCTTTGCTCTCCGGAAGTTCGACTGCTACGTCGACGGCGTGTCATTCGTGGTGGAGACGGACCACATGGCACTCACCTGGCTTAAGCGCTTGCGCGAGCCCTCGGGCCGCCTCGCGCGCTGGGCGTTGACCTTGCAGCGGTACAACTTTGTTGTGCGCTACCGGAAAGGGAGTTCGAACGTCGTGGCCGACGCCTTGTCGCGTGCCCCCGTTCTGGCGTCTGACACTTATGTCCGCCACTCCCAAGAGCACTCGCACAGAGTAGACTCAGGGGCCCCTGGCTCCAATGGGTCGAAAGGCGCGAACCCCGACGGCGCAGTGACTTTCGAGTCGACCGCCTCGGGTGAGGACGCATACCTGGTAGACCCTGTAACGTCCGCCGGTATCGTCTTCAGCAGAGAGGACCTACTTAAGGCACAACAGGACGATCCGTTTTGTCAGCAAATTGCTGACGGGCTCAAAGAGCTGAGCTCCCAAGAGGAGCGTGGCGGTCAAGCCGCCGGGCGCAAAGGGACAGCTGGTATTGCTGTCGGCGCCGAGTGCCGGACGCAGACTGGTATTGCTGCGGGCACGTTGGATTCGTATCTGCTTGATGCTGATGGCGTTCTCCTGCGCTATGTCCCATCTGAAGAAGCTCCCCAGGAGTCTTTCAAGGTGGTGATACCCCGCAGTCTAAGGAAAGCCACCCTCGGCTATTTCCACGACTCGCGGTTGGCCGGACATGCGAGTGGCCTTAAGACTTTTCAAAAGTTGTGCCGCTCTGCTACCTGGCCTGGCATGAAGCGCGATGCCCTTCACTACGCCCGCTCATGCCGCGTGTGCCAATGCGTGAAGCCTCGTGGTGGCAAGCCTCCCGGGCTCATGCAGCCGATTGACAGCCAACAACCCTGGCAAGTCGCGGCCTGTGACATTATGGGACCTTTCCCAAGAAGCCGGAGAGGCCATGTTTTTCTCCTGGCTGTCACAGATCACTTCACGAAGTGGGTCGAACTGTTTCCCCTTCGGAAGCTAACGGCACGCGCAATCTGGGACAAGTTGACCGAGGTCTTTACCCGCTTTGGCTTTCCGGCGGAGTTGATCACGGACAATGCGTCCTACTTCACGGCCAAGGTGTTTGTGGATGCGTGTGCTGCCTTTGGCATTAAGCACCGCAAAACAACCACGTATCACCCACAGGCCAACCCGACTGAGCGGATAAACCGAAACCTCAAGCCCTTGCTGACAGCCTTCGCGCAGCAACACAGGGATTGGGATGCCTGTCTTAACGAGATAGGCTTCTCCTTGCGGTCCACGGTGAACCGTTCAACCGGGTACACGCCCGCTTTCCTCAACTTCGGGAGAGAGCTGCCTAACCCCATGGACCGTGTTCTGCGGGGCGGTAGCGGGGCGTCCGCCACAAAAGCCGGCCCGTCTGGCTACGCGGCAGAACTGCGCTCACGGATGGACGCAGCCCTCGACCTGGCGCGTTCCAACCTGGCAAAAGCGCGAGCTGGACAGAAGGCTCAATACGACCGGTCGCATCGGGAAGTGCACTACGATGTCGGCGATCTCGTCCTCAGGCGCAATCACGTCTTGAGTGACGCTGCCAAAGGCATCTCTGCCTCCCTGTCGGCCAAGTGGTTGGGCCCATACCGAGTGCAGACCAAAGTGTCGCCTCTGGTGTACAGGCTGGCTGACTCCCAAGGGAGACAAGTCGGCGGTCCAGTTAACGTCTCCGACCTCAAACCTTTCGTTGCCCGCAGCAACGACTTGGGAGGGGGGGAGGCGGTCACCGAACCGCAGGAAAACCGTGAGAAGGCTGGCTCCAAGCCACGCCATCGGTACAATCTGCGGAAACGCACTTAAGCAACCTTTCTCCCACTGACAGGTAGCTGGACTTTATTCCATACCATGACAGTGAATGGAGAATAACCGCTAAGGTGCGGCGGCACACGTCGGGAAGTGGTAGAAGGCCCTATTGGCCGAAAATACCCTCTGACGTGTTGTCCAAGCCATAACCTGGCAAGCGCCCCTTTGTTGGGCAGCACTGTCAGGCAGGCACCCTTTTTGGCAAGCCGGCTTTGCCGGGGACATTTCTGTCCACTCCTGCGTCGCCCTGTCGTCTCCCTGCACCTGGCTCTACTGGACCGCCTAGCCTGTCGCTGAGCCTGTGGCCTGCTGTTCCCTGGTCGTCCCAGCTGTGGCCTGCTGCCTGCCTTCTGCCCTGCAGTCACCTCCACCCTGCCTTACACACCTGGCAGCTTCGGTAGCCACCCTCGGCGGCTATTCCGCCCACTCAAGCTTTGGCCCAGGCCCGAGCGTGGTCGCTCCGGCCTCCGTTCCTGGCTGCCTGCTGTTCCGGCCTGCTGTTTCTGTGAGGCCCCCGTCCCAGCGACTTTCGGCGGTTGGCTGCCGCTCGCAACTTGCAGCCACGCCTCGTACGTTCCCGGCTGCCAACCTCTCCAGTCCGGCAAACTTCAAGCGGGCCGGCTGCCCGCCCTTGTGCAGTCTTCCCCGTTCCTCCTGGGCTGTGGACCTTCTTACGGCAGTGAGCTCCCCCTTGTGGTGGAACTTTCGGTGGAACTTTTGTGTGGCCATGGACGACCTATCGACTTGTACCTTTGGGAAGACGACACCCCCCTGTTGGACTTTGCCCCGTTGGCCAGCCCCCTTGCGGCTGAGCTGACCTTGCCACTTGGCCTCGGACAGCCTCTTTCACAGGCTGGCCTCGGTCTTTAGGAGGGGGGAATGTGGGAATCGAGCGCGCCCTTCCCTTTGGCGCCTCGTTCTCCAGCTAGCGCGCGTGTTGGCCCCGCGCGGCTCGAGCGCCGGGAACCGCCGTTAATCGGCGGTATGGCGACCGCGGCGGCAGCGCCAGGCCTCTTTGTCTGGTGCAAGCCATGCGTCAGCCTCCCGGCGCGCGGGCACGCGTCCGGGCATGCCTCGACATGCTCACGCCACCAAGCTAGCTTACGTCACTGTGCAACGCCGTTCCTCATTGGCCGCCAGTGACAACCCCCTTCCCCCTTGAGCTCGCTTCTGTCTGGCGCGGGCTTGCCCGCGTCAGATGCTCTCAGGCTAGCACGAGAGGTTGACGCGCTGCTCTAGCAGGCGGCTTCTCGTTCGTGTGCTCGACCGCTGCCCTTTGTGTGGTAGTCTTAGCGCCGCTGGCAAGCGTACTCGATCGGTCTTGCGGAGTTCCCCTTACGGCCTGCAAGCCTGTGACTGTCGTACTGTGCTGCATCTTGGGTTAATAAACCCGTTGTTGCTGTTACCCTGCCTCGTGCGTGGTTTCTGCGCCGTGTCGGAGAAAACGACGAACCCGGCCGCAGCGTCGTCGCACGCAGCGGCAGTGCAGAACGTCGCGTCCCTGCACGGTCGCGCTCGTAGGTAAGCCTAGTGCAAACCTATCTCCACAACCTCTTGTCCGGTGGTGATCCACCTGTGTGTAATAGATGCGGTGAGCTACTCACCGTACTACACATTCTAATACAATGCAAGGAATTAGATGCTATAAGAAGAAAACATTTTCCGTTTCCCTACCGGCATCAAATACCATTGCATCCATCCATGTTCATAGGTAGGGAACCGCTTTTTAAATACGAATCATTGTTCGCGTTTTTAAGAGATGTAAATAGTTTTCACGTCATCTTCTCTGGCAACCCGTAGCACGACCTCTGAGAAGAGGTTGATGCTGCGGTGACTACATTAAAACAGCACCTGCCTCGCGGCCCTTGGACACAAGGGCTGTTGCCGAGGCATTCGTGCTCTGGCCATTTCTGTATAGTCCCATTATCACGACCCCTTGTGATTCATTCTCACTGCATACATCACGTCACTCTCATAATTTTAATACCTATATGTTTTACCCGCCCTAGGGCGTGGAATTTTAGGCCCCTATACAGCCGCGTAACAACATCATAGCTCACATCTCTTTCAAAGCATTGTTATTTTTTTGACATTTTTCATGGCGCTTTTTGGCCAAGCATGGCCCTTGCGCCATTAAATCCCACATATCATCATCATCATCAGTTATGCAAATCAGAATAGACAGCCACATAATTCCACGTGATTGTTGAGAAGAAATCTTTACATAATCCAAGTATACTATCCGCGATGCGCAGCGCCTATAGGGGCGCCACTGAAAGCCGCGTAGCGGCGGCCGTTGTAACCGCATGCGGGTCGCGTAGCGGACGCCTCCTTTCACTGCAAGCATGACGGAAATGCGCGCGTGCGATTTGCCGCTTGTGCGCGTCCCTGATAATTACTTTTGCGGCGATAGTGTGCGCAAAGGAGCCGCGCTTTATAATAGTGGACATGTGTCCGATGTAACAGCTGTGTGGGACGACAATGTCACTATACGCGCCAAGTGTTTGCCACAGACAAGCGTCAACAAGCTTCCTTACGAAGTGGAGCTCATCGTAAGTACACCGCTTTCTTTACAACGTCCCGATCACTAATGCCTGCATGCGTTGACGCATGAACCAACGTTTTTTCTCGACACAGTAGCTTCGTTTACGTGCCATGTGTTTATATAGTAGATTTTGAGGGAGCGCTGTCGCGCCGGCGCATGGATTTCACGGGTGCGGCCACGCGAAGGGTCAGCGTTGGTAAAACTTTGAAACCAGCACGATAAATTTGCGAAAAAATATCTCGGCAGCTTGCGCTAGTGGCGCGGGACTGAGTCACTGCTGAGCTGGTGGTCACCTAGCTTGTCATAGCAGCTTGGCTACGTATTTGCTGGGTGTCTTCAGAGAAGAACGTCGGTGCACTCACAGATGTAGAGGGAGTACTGCGAGGGTAGAGCGACTGTGTTACTCTCGCCAGAGTTCTTTAACGCCGTGGGGGAGTAGTGGAGAGTTAGCCGCGGAACTTGCTCTTTCCTTGAAGGCAGAGTGAAAGAGACCGCGAACTCTCTGCTACTCAGATAGAGTTCCCAATCCACGGAACTCCCTCCCCGACGTAGCGTGAACAGGGTCGGGAACTCCCTCCTAAGCAGACAGAGTACAAACTAGCGCTAGCTTCTGGCCGACGCCGCACAGCGATATATAACTGTCTCTTAACCATAATCCTCCGAGCGTAGACGCCACAGATGTCACTTTATTGTGCAAGTTAATAGGATAGCTTTCAGTACTAACAAAAGTAAGTGTTTGTGATCGTAAACCTTTGGTTTCTGAAACGCCGACAGAGGCATGCTTCGAAGCCTCGAACATCGGCAAATTCTAACGCATCGCCAACTTAGTTTACGACACAAATTAATTGCCACTGGAATAAGGTAGACACTAAAGCATTATTGCAATAAAAGAAGAGTCGTGAGAAAAAAAACGTCCGGCAGGAGGAATCGAACCTGCCACCCTAAGGTTCTCAAGCCGAGGTCTCTACCACTACGCCACGCCCCAACGCAGCACTCTTGCCGTAAAATGACTAGTCAAGACAGAGTTCACCGCTCGACTTCATCTTTACGGGTCGCATACTGAAGATAGACGCGATCTTTCTTTTCAAATAAAATTCGCGTCTTCATAACACAAAACAGCTGACGACCACGAATGACATTCAATAACCTGTATTTTCTCGCGCTATCGACGATACACCCGCACAGCGCCCGTGTCAATGTACTGATTTGCATCTGAATCGATAGGTGCAACTACATACATAACCGATCGCCAAACACCAAATTGAACGTGCAAGAAAGTATGTCATCATGTTAATTCAACAAGGCGTACTAATTGACAAGTCTGTGTCTGCGAAGTGCCGGCGAGTGCGCCCGGCGGCTTTCGGTGGCTGCCGGGGTGCGTTTGCTGAAAGCGGCGTCGTAACGATGCCCATCGCATCTTGTACGAACACCGTACGCAAGAAAAAATGGTTCATTCAGGTTAACCGATACTAAAGCTCTACTGTACACTCATTTTTACACGTCGGAATTGCGTATCCTTAAACCCAGAAGCGCCGACAGCATGTACACACGGACTCGGCAGGTGCGCTAGGCCTACCTTCGCTGGGAGTCGCACGGGTCATATTGAGTGCGACCGATCTCGGCGCAAGTGGCTGACGAAGGTTGAAGAATGTGCATTTTATCGTCGAAAGCTTTGAATGCATTAAAATGCAACCGAGGTTGAGCGAAAGTGCGAGAATCGCCAGAGATGCGCTTGCATTGTGGTGATGTTGACGGGCGTTGATTTTCTGGCGTACGTGCCGCGCCTGCCGCGGCACCGCATGTCCGAGCGGACGCCAGATCGTAACGTCGTAAAGTATTCATCAGCCAGCCCTGGTAAAAGATCGCCACAAGTGTATTTGTAAGCGCGTGACTACAACTCTGCAGATTTGGGCATGAGCTGTACGGCATTGAGCCGATATCATAGAGTCCCAGCTGATATTTGGAATTTACGAATGAAAACAGTGTTGAATATTATACTGTTTTATAGTAAAAGATCGATGTGCCAACAGTATCACAATAGATCATTAGATATTTACACGTGTTCCGTGTATATTTGCTGTGTAAATACGCACAGCAGAGCTGTTGCCACTGGCACTGGAAGGGGGCCAGACATCATGGATATATATACCGGTTACCGGGTGTATGGTTGTGTGCAGCCAGTAGTGCATATGTTCAGTGTTGCTGTGTTGTGTATGAATGAGTGTGCGGATGTGAGTTCTGTGTATGTGTGAGGTAAGCTTGAGGCATTTCAGCCAGGTTCACTGTTACATTGTAGAAAGCGTACGAAGGATTTCTTTTTTTTTTCCTTTTTTTTTAAACGTTAGTCCTAGCAGCAAGAGTGATTCTACTCTTGGAGGGAGTTCATGCACTCTAGCCCAACCAGCATTGTAAAACTCTGCGAGGGAGTAGCGCAATTCCAGCCGAGAGTCTATGTACTCCATTTCAAAAGCGTGACTTTACTCTGGCGAGGGAGCTTGTTCACTCTGGTTCAGCCAGAGTACCAGAACTCTGTCGAGAGAGCATGCCTACTCTGTGCAGCAGAGAGTTCCCAGCACTCCTGAAAAGGGAGTGAAATATGGGACAAGCGTTTACTCTCGCAAAGAGAGTTGCTAGCACTCTCTTGCCGCTGTGAGTGTGCATGTCCGTCCACCCCCTGTAATTTCGCTGACAAAAATATATTTTGTTGTCTTGACGAATACGTTTAGCTCTTCGACAACAATTTGTTCGGGAACAAAATTTTCGTCAGAATGAGATGCATCCAGAGACTCTACGGCGATCTGTTTGAAGCGGTTGAATCAGTTCTGGCACAAAATGTCGGTTTCTCTGATTTATGAGGCTTCTTCTGGCGTGCGCCTTCAGGAGATGTGGTGTCTTAGCCGCGCCAGACAGACTGGCGCCGGTGCGCGCGCAGACTCCGCCACTGTCGGGCGCGGCTCGCCGCTGCTGGTCTGCACGTTCGGGAGGAGTGGCGTCTAGCCTCTCCAGACACACTGGCGCCGGCGCGCGCGCAGCTCTTCGTCTTCTGACACTGCGCTGAAGCCGCTCGATAGCGCCTCTGACTGGCGTTTGCAGGTGGGTAACGCCATGGAGAAGGAGAGCGCAAATGCTGCTCAACGGCGCAGAAGGGCCGAGAAGCTTATCTCATAGGATCCCGAGTATCTGGCAAGTATCTGGCAATCTGGCGCCTGGCAATTAGCGAGTTGGCACATAAGCTGGACTTCTCGGATCATTTGATCTTTCGCCGTTGATAAAATGCTGACTGCAGATCCTGGAGTTCTTTGTGGGTTCCCAGGGGCTCCCATCCTCTCTGAAATGTTCATAAGGTTACAGAAAAGTGGAAGAAGCAAGGAATTAAAAGAATACATATTTGCAATATTCACAGTTAGAAAGCAAATGCTAAAAGTGGTCATATATATTGCTTGAAAACCAGGTGCTTTACTGAAGTCCATGCAATTTCACACACAAAAAAAAGCAACCAGTAGCTAGCACCACTAGCAAGAATAAAAAAAAAAAAACACACGAAACTTTGAGGATCGACCCCACGCATTGGGCATGCAAATTTTTTTTCAGGTGTGATATAACTACAATGAAGCAGCACCAACATATACTCACCAATTACATGCTAAAGAAAACAGCAACCAGTAGCTAGCACCACCAGTAAGAATAAAGAAAAGAAAACACGTAAGTTCCATAATCGACTCCACTCAGGCGTGCGCAGGGTTCCCCATCAAAGGGGGTGGGGGGGGGGGGGGCAAAGGATCATCGCAGCGCCCCCAGGCCCCACTAAGTTAATGCAAGGGGCAGATTTTGCGCCCCCCCCCCCCTCTTAGGCAAATAGGAAAGCCCCCACGCCCCGTGAGCACGCCTATGGCCCCACTTATAACACAGCTTGTGTAAAGCGAATGAGTATTAGTGGGATACATCAAGGGTGTCTTTTATTAGCATGAAGTCATGTTACGAGGCATTCAAAGGGAGGTTGAATCGGTTGAATGTCCTGTCAAAAGCCTTCAGTGCGAACAGGTGCCATGTTTTACAGCCAATATGCATACATTTGAGGCGAGCGCACAGCGAACATTCTGCACCTGCGATCGCATTCCAGTGCCATGATTAGGTAGAATGCAGCCCATTTCGTGCAGCACACGTGATTCCACGGCGCTTTTGTAAAGGAGCCGCCACCTGCCCCACATTCTCTGGCATAGCGCTTCGCGCCATTCGTTTTTTCAAGAGAGCCTAGGCATCGCGTCTTATCAGTGATAACAACCTCATGTGCATTGTAACATATACAATGCAGGCGAGGCGACCAAATGTAAACGTAGTAGCGTTTTCGCTGAAGACGTAGCGACATAAATGGAGAAATAAAAACACGGTAATCGTTCTAACACTGCCTAAACAAAGCGCGATTGCTTACCTTTTGCGTCGGACAGCCGCAATCCACCGTCGCCGTCGCTCTCGCTCATGAAATAGCACCGGAAACTTGTAAAAGTGCGTTCCTGGCGAGTTTTTGTATGTGTTTGAGCAGCCGACAACGCAGCAGTTATTTTTCGACATCGCTGAAGCCCGAGAGAGTCGTTAAATCACGTTGAAAAACACATCCATCCGTGCACTCGCGTAGACGCTCGCTGAAACACTGTTCGCCGGGCCCCGCAAGCGCTTCCGAGCCATGGCGGCAGATGGCGTGGTCGGCGCTTTGCGCATCGCCTATAAACATTTCCGAAACCGTTGTATGTGTGACAGTATTCTTTTGTCTCATTTTCCGAATATATTCAGGGATCCTTTGATAGACAGATTCATCTAGTCTCCTGTAGCGGAAAGCGCAGTTCTGTCAAATCACCCAGGTTATCTGCAAAGGCATACATAACGTATACGATAAACCGCCATGTATAGTTAGTGAATTGAAAACGTCCTAATTTCATTTGTAACACTTCGGGACACATTTTTTAACCGTGCAGTCCGCGCCAAGTTGTAATGTAGTTGGAACCATTAGCGTAGATGTTTTCTTAGCACCGATTTCTGGGAGTACACGGTGAAAAGAACGAATGTCTTGCTGTCCTGCATCACCATTTTCACAGTGAATCTTCCGTTCGTACTGGCGTTCGCCCATCATAATTCCATTGTTTAAACAGCGCAAAAAGACGAAGACACGAGATGGAGGACAACACAGGACAGGCGCTGTGTGTGTGTGTGTTTTTTTTTTGTGTGTGCCGTTTCGTGTCGTCGCTGCGCTTTTCGTTCAAGGCCACGTTCACTTAAGACATAGCATTTCGCCACTTTAATGAGGTGTATTCCGCCCTTTCTGTTATGTTGGGTATTATTGGTTAAAGGGACGCTACAGGCAACTAAAGATTTATGTCCGAGTGAAAGGTCAACAGAACTTCTAAAACGTCAATATTATCAATAGCAGGGCTCTAGAAATCCAGAAATTAAAGCAAATGCGGGACACTATATGCGCCACATGTGGGACGTTTCGGAACGAGCGCGATGACGTCAACAGTCCAGAGTACAAATTACCACTAGTATTCAAGCTACTTATGATAAAAAAAAGAACATTAAGAACATTGCAAGACGTAATAAAATGCTGCTTGTGCGTTTCTGCTTGATTCACGGGAAAAAAAAAATCTTGACGTTACAGGGGAGAACGGCGCGGGTTCTGCAAATGTTCCGCTTTCGCAGGGCTGCGCTCCGCTCGCGCCGTCGCGTCTCAGTGGTAGTTTCGTTATCGCGTACTGCTGTGTGTGCCTTGCACGCTCATGAAAGTCGCTCTAACGGAAAGTTCGACAAAATGCCGTGTCCATGTGATGTTGTGTAATGTGCCCTTCAGAGCAGAAACCACAGCGTCGGCTGCCGGCCATTAAAGGCGGGCAACATTGGGCAAGGCAACTGCTACGTCAGGAGGCCTTTTCAGGCGTGCGATTTGAAGTACGCTAACGCTGCGCGGACCACTAAAACGCGATTTTCATTCAAAGAGGTTTCCGGAACGCTATTTCAAAATCAACGTCGACTTAAAATGTGCCTTTAGTGTCTCTTTAAGGCGTCCTTTATTGTCCTTATACCTTTGTATACGTGCTGCGTTCTCGCCGCTCACTGTGCGTTCGGGGGATAGACAGCACGAAGGTCGCTTCGCTCGCCGCTGTTGCGACCGGCCTACGCAGGCACCGGAGCCTCGGGAAGGAAGAGGCGGATGCGAGACTGAAGGAAAATTTAACAGAGGTTTATTTGCATAGTTTTCATGAACATTTCGTGACGATACTGAGCTTGTTTGCTCATAATAAAAGGCCTGTTCTCTCCAGATCCCTAGATAGGGAAATTGCTCTAAGTTGGGATGGTCCAGTTACGTCACACACAGCACTATCGGGGTTGCCGCCCACACCCACCCAGGTCAACTTCCTCGACGAGGACTTAGCCACCGCACTCTCCACTTGTGGCACCAAGGGGGTCCTGCCTTGAGACGTGAAGGCTGCAGGGTGTCGGGGCACATACACAGACAACGGGGCGCTTCAAAAGGTCCGCCGCCCCGAAGTACCTGGTTTCCGCTCGCTTAGCGGGAACGGGTCGTCATCCGTTGTGGCGACCGGAAACCATTACGGTCGTCTGGTATCACTTTGCCGTGTCGGGCCTCATGGCACCTCACACCCCGGCTCGGGAGGGCAACACACCTGCTTGACGGGCTGTCATCCGAGCAAGCAGCCTATCGGCGCATAGACGTCAGACTCTGGAGTTTCCAAGATGTGTGGCGTTACCTGTCGGAGAAGTATTGAGTAGTGCATAGACCGACTCTCTCGCACAGTTTGCTATGGGACCAGGTGCAACTAGCGAGTGCGAAACAACGATTGAACTTAATATCGCGTGTGTTTGCGCATTTAGCACTCAGAACGAGAGCTGTGAATTGCTCTCCGCTAGTCGGACGCGCCACCGAGCCGTCGTGAAGTGCTTGCTGGATCACTCGCCTGAACGACGGCGAAAACAGCAGCAGACGAGAGCCCTCCGCACGCTACGAAGAAACTCCACAAAAGGCGCACTGTTGCGTTGTGAATTGCCACGGACGTAAAAGACTGAATAACAACGTTCAGTTTTACCGATCTCCATAGTTGTCGTACGAAGAAGAAAGGCGAGAGCGCTGCATACGGGCCGTTGCGAGCATGTTGGGTAAGCGAAGTACCCGCGTTCTCCACAGCCGGTGGCATGAATGTGTGGCTCTGCTGTTGTTTTGCGTAGCCCTGATGCAAAACCGTGGTAACCTTGACTATGAAGCTCAGCAGAGGCTCTGACCGCGGTGCTTGTCGTGTAACACGAAGTGAGCAGCTAGAGGCAGACTGGAGACGCGTGATACGCACACCGCGACGAGTTGGTCGTCACAACACAGCATCGCGGACGTACGTACGTTTTGAAGGCTCAGAGTTCTGGTTCTAACTAGCTAACACCACGTGCGTCATACAAGTAAATCGCAGAATGTTGGTCGTGACTCCCTTCAGGTTTGTTTCGCCCGTGTCCTCCGCGGTTGCCGTAGCTATCTCGGAGGCCACGGTTTTGCCTTTGGTTGTACCCCGCGAAAGTGGACACGCACGTATCCCCATTTGCAGTACATACAAACGGAAGACGACCATCAAGAGACCATTTGAGGATGCGTAATAAAACACTCCAATGCACAGGAAGCGAGAGATGAATTAAGAGAAAATGCAACTGAAAAGGCGAAAATAGCCGGAGCCATTCGCCCCTGATGAACCGAGTTTTGCACCACTGATCGTAAAATGCATAGCTAAGTAAATTGATCGTGTATGTAGGTACTTTATTGCTGTGGCATACGTATATACCCGATTTTAACGCATTTAGGCTCTAGAGAACGGATGTCGGAGGGCTTGCCTCGAACTCGGTGTCGTGTGATGCTCGCTTGTACTTGCGAGTTGCAGCGCGCGGGAATAACTAAAACTTATTTTGCATTGTACTCGCAGTTCGCTTTGATCAATTTCCTTTGTTTCTGAAGCGTGGATTGGCTAAAGAAGCTTTCCAGGTCCTTGATTTTCAGGAAACCGCGCCTCGACACCAACGAAAGAGGAAGGTTTTATTGCGGCCTATGCACATTCGCCTGCGGGCGGCTCTCTTTGCACTACCCAGTTAGTGCCAGGGCTACGATGAGGGCGCTGGTGGCGGTGTTTTTCGCAGCGCCGCCTGGGCAGAGTCTGACGTCTATTGTTCTAAGAACAGAGAACACCGCTTCCCCTTCGGCGCAGGCACCGATCGTAGCCCTGCAGTGGCCGCGTATCCTTATGCCAGCGTTTTGTCGAGTTACGCTGCATCGAATGCTAAAGGAGTTAGCTGTTAGCCTTCGTATAACATTCCCATTCCTTGCTATTGCATTCATTTCTTGGGCGAAACTGCGACTTTTTTCCTCACGTCTTAACAGCACCGGTCAGGACAAATCCCAATCGACACAACAGATGCGTAGAAGCGGCCAGGACATTCGTTTTCTTACACTATTGGGTTTTCCATTGGCGAATGACGGGGGAGTTTTCTCTCGAGTGAGTGTCACGTGGGTAAAGAATCCCTGCTCCCGCTGATTGATGCAGGAAGTCTTGCTACTGCTTCGCTAGCGCACCTGGACGCTCTGGTATACGAGAACACGAGGAGGAGCATGTTAAAACTCTTGACCAATATATTTTCTCGCTGCCCCCTTCTTTCTCTGCAGTTCCATTGACTGCAGGACACGCTTGAGCGGCGGGACGTTATGTGACTGCGCCTTCTTCATGATCAATTTCTTCCCGCTCGTGCGCTGATCCGCGTCGTTTCTTGATGCGGCACTTTTTTACATATTTATGTATTTTTTCCCTCTCGCTTCTTTGTGCGGCTTTCGAGAGCGGTCCTTCTCTGGCCGGAACGGGAGGGGGGTGGCAATAAAGAGCAGTGGACTGTACGTGGAAACGCCGGTAAAAGTGGCCTGGCGAGAGACACTGTCGTGCTCTTTGCGAAAGATAATTAATTTGAGCGCGCGCGTCGAGAATTTTTAATCAGGCGTCGCTCGCTCCAGCGGCCGCTGATGCCAATTAGCAGGCTAGCGGAACAGGGCTGCCATATTTGGCGTGAATAGTCGGCTTTGCTTTTTCTTCTTTCCCCTTCTTCCCAACTACTAGCACCTCCCCCCTCCCGGGGGTCCTGACCCACCAGCTCCCGGTCGCGGCCCTCCTTCCTCCGGGCGTCTCAATTTGCGTCTCAGATCGCCTCCCCCCCTCCCCCCCACCCGCTCACCTACGTCTTTTCTGCCCTGCGCGCGCCGTCGTCATTTTTCACGGTCGTGTCTTTTCACCGCGCCGAGGTAATTCATTGCCTCGCTCGCACTGCCGCAGCCTCCTTATTCTTCTCTTGTATTACGTATCGGCTTTTCATTTGGTCAGTGTTTGGCCAGCATAGCCCGTCGTGGCCGTTCCTTTTTTACGGCCTTCTAATGAGGGCCAGAAAATACGCGGTTTTTCTTATGCTCCAGTGGGAAGTTGTGGAAGCGATAGTGTGCCGGCCGGTCTTATGTGGTCTTGCGCACACTCCATTCTTCAAGGCTGTGTTGGGAGGCGTCTTCTTCCGCGAACCTATATACGTAGTCGAGTTATGCATAAAGCACTCAGGCCCACGACTTTGCGACTTCGCTTGGTCGTTTGTCTTCGAGACTGCACTCCGGCTTTGTTTTGCAAGAGATACAAATGCGCATGGCCTGAGCACGAAACGCTGACGTGTATTTTCATAATTTCACGCGCGTGTTCGGTATTTATCGTCTGAAATATTTCATTACCGCCTTCGCAAGGCTCAGGTGTATAGATCGCGAGTATGCTTCTGATACGAATAATATAACGGTCGGATTTCGCCTGAAAATAGCTGCTGATGATCACAGCGGCCAGGTGACGCATAACTCATTTGCCTGCTCCTCGCCACATTACAGGTTCGCAGCACCGTTAGCTGAGAATCGCGAGTCAATCGGCGAACGAGCCGTTTGCCAAATGCCCTCAAGAACCGTGTTCCGTATTACTAAGATCGCCACTATGGTATTCTGCTTCATTCGCCGTAAGCGGGTGGTTGTCAAAGCGGCGATGCGGACTCGACGTCACCCTCAAGCATGCTGCTGCTGCCACGTGAGTCCATGAGCGCGACGTGGTGCTTCGCCGCATTGGCAGTAAAAGAGTGCCCAAGTATGTTTGCTTTTCGGTTCACATGCCACTCTGCGCTTTGTCTTGCACTGTCGCCCTTCGGGTTGTTTTTTTTTTTTTTTTGCTTTCGTGGTCTGTTTTCTCAAAACATTTTTTTTTTTGTATTCTTTACCGGAGGCATGCGCTTGTTTTGTGGACGTCCGTTTCAGCTGCGTTGCCGGCCGTTTTGTCTTGGCCGTCGTGTACGCTCTACGATTCAAGTCGCGTCTGGCGCCTCAAACGCCATCAGCGAAGTTTTGAGTCGTCGCAAAAAGTTTGTTTTCTTCGCCGACTGCGACCGAGCGACGGCGCCCTCGTGTCGCCCCCCGCAGCTGGGGCACTTTTCGTGTCGCGCGTGTGGCCACGCTCCCTCCAGACGGTTCGAAAACTTGGGCATTCTTCGATCGAAGGCGCTCGCCCATTCGTCAGGGTCACTGCGCCGTCCAACAGTCAGTCCCCGGACGCGAAGCGGCCTGTTGGAAATCATCATCCTGCGCTACCTTTCTTCTTTACGTTTTGAGACCGCCCACCCAGTCTCTCGCGTGCGCCTCCCTCCTTCCGTTTCCGTCGCCCCTACTCCAGCACACTTCGGACCTCTCTGGACGACAGGGGCAACCGTCAGCGCGTGTCGATTTTCATAAGCTTAGCGCACAATGAACTAATCGGTGCCTTTGCCTAAAAGCCGTCACGAATTGCGACATTCTACCGCTGGTTGATTTTGTGTGTGTGTGTCATCGCTGCCGCATTGACCGAGATAAGAGCTCGAAAAAGAAAAGCAACATGCGCACGCAATTCCCATTCGTAATATCCGATTTGCTCG
Organism: Rhipicephalus sanguineus; assembly: GCF_013339695.2. NCBI lineage: Eukaryota > Metazoa > Arthropoda > Arachnida > Ixodida > Ixodidae > Rhipicephalus > Rhipicephalus sanguineus. The sequence continues at coordinate 23,312 of NW_023614198.1, read as the reverse complement.
GTTTCGCAGACTGTGGTTCGCGTTGATACGAAAAGCAGCGAGCTTCTGTTATCTCGCATTACAGGCTCGGTGTAAACGGCGTGACCGGGCAGTGTATAGTACGCGCCACCTCCCTGCCTGAACAGAAACCGCGGTTTTCGCGCTCCGGTCTGTCATGCTTCGTGGGAGAATCGCCACGCGAGGCAGTTTTCGGCGTTACTACGTAGTTTCGCAAGGCGCACTCTTTTCGCATTCTGTGCCGTGTGATGTGGAAGAGAGGAGCTCAGCGAGCATATATGTTTCACACGTGCAGCACGCGCATGGTCCTGTACTGCAGCATGCTTGCTTCGCCGGTCTGGTCCCATGTGACCGCTTCCTGCGCTGGAAACGGCGTGCATGGTCGTGTTTGTTCGTATACTTACCCAGCACCTCCCCATTTCTTTTACCTCACGAAGAGTTACTGACGTCCGGAAACAGAAGATCGAGTGCGCGCGTGGTTGTTCTGTGGACCCCCCAACAACCCTTTGCGGGGTTGCTCCGCTGACTCGATTTGTGTCTCGCGGGCGTCGCGCTCCATCGTCGTTGCATTACAGCTCGGGCCATAAACGCGCGCCTATGGGGCATTCTAAATGATTTTTTCCCTGCGTGGCCACCGTATATAGGCCCCTACAAGGGCGCACCCGAGTGACAAATCTTAAGCACCGAGCACGTGCGATAGTGTAGTTGCTTCTTGCATAAAGGCTTGTCTCGCTCGTCGCGGTAATTCACTCCGGGCTTTTCCTCCGCTCCGTCTCGTACGCCATGTAGGGGACATTGCGCCTTTACTGTGACGGTGTTTGGATTGCATTTCTTGGCGCCGACTGGAAGCCGGAGTGCTAATCCTGAATGTTTCGTCCTCTACCGCGGGAACTGGAACCTCTATTTACGCGTGTGCCATGTGGGAGCATTTTGGGCCCGTTCTACCAATGTTCGTGTCCAGCACCGCCCGCGTTGCTACTGTCTTGCCTGAGCGGGAAGGCCAGGGGGGTGTAAGATGCTGCAAGATGGCAGGAAAGCAAACGACTCGAAATTTACGGTTGGTATGTGTCGGGAAGAGGTCTTGTTCGGTAAAATAAATATCAGGTCTGAGCGTGGACTCGGCAGAGCTCCACTCGGAAGAGCGGGAACTTTTCCCTTCGCCGGAGTGTCTAGCCCGCGCGGGTGCAATTGCCGGGGCGGAGCTGCTGGTTTGATTAGCGCTGTTCCTAAAGGGATCGCTTCTTCGCAGCGGCACTGAGCTCGCGGGATGAAGGCTTACTGCTGCTGACCGCCTTCAACGTTTGCAAGCCAATCTACCGCGTCATATCCACTGTCCCGGCAGTAGCCAGTAATATTCGAGCAGATGTACTGCCTCGCGGATATATATATATATCGCCAATCTGTTGTGTGCGTATCGGCGCACTGTCCGCTCTTTGGGGAGCGTCATATGTCGCCGAAACGAATAGAAACATTTACTGGCGTCGCCCGACCACAGTTTTACGCGCCTGTAGTTTCGCTTGCGAAAACGGTTCATTGCACCGCGCAGGCGTTTACTGGCTGTACGAATCAATACTTGTCGCGACGTGATAATCGTGTTGACGGAACCTGGCTCAGGCAATGAACCCACATAGGACGCGAACAGAAAGCCAAATAGTATAGCTTTCGCATTTCTCTGCGGCTGTGCTTTGCAAGCTTGCGAGACTTCTTACAGTAGACGCGTTCGCACCAAGAAATAGTTCAGTGATTTTACCTCTCGTATTGTTTTTTTTTTTAGGCTGAGTAATAAATGATGTTTTTGTGCCTTAGAAATAAACAAACCCCGATATCTATTCATTTGTCAATAGGTTATTCCGAATCGCTTAGCGTCTCTTTGTTTTCGTATCGTGGCCTCCGCGATTAGTTCCGGTAGCGCGCAGCCGGAGCCGATCGCGGAGGCCACGTTTGCAACGCCGAAATGCAAGCGCGGGACGCGCAGACTTACGCATTTTGCTGACCGAGCTTCTTGCATAGCTTCCACAGCGTTGAACCTGATGTGCGGTCTTTATTCCTTCTCGATAAGGAACTGCTGTTTCTCGGCAACGCTCTGTGCATCCTCTGATTAGCGTGAGCAGTTGTTCGACGAGGGCTCGTACATTTTTTTCATGAGAAATGTTCAAGACAGACACTGTGTGTCTGTCTGAAGCGCATCAGTAGGTGGACCGCTGATTTATTTCTTCACCAAGTTCTCGAAGATGGTAGAAACCGGTTTTGTCATCCCGACAATCCGTGCCACGTGTATCCGTCTTGCGACCTCCACGCGGCTGCCATTTGCAAACTGCGGTATGTTCCGTAAAGTAATTAGTTCTAAATCTAGTTAGTAAATTGTCGTAATTATTTCCGTGAGAATTTTGGTTTATCGAGCCAATAAGTCTGCCCCACTATGAGTGATTCAGCCCAAAAAGTAGAATTTTGCTATCTGCCACAGGTGACCGTCACGAAATTCTTTAAAGGGACCGACAACTGCCCAGAACATGAAATGAGATGACTGCACTGATGGAAAAGATTGTCCGTCGCATTGACTCAAACCAACCCTGTTTATCTCGTGAGAGGCGGATTTATATTTTTATTTCTTCATTGAAAGTCGCGAAAAATGACCTTCGGCGCCTCTGGCGGCAAAATCACACATGGCCCGATGAAGCCGGTCACGTGACCATTGATTGGTGTATGCGTTCGATGACTTTTCTGTTAGTACTGAAGTATTGTTCATTTCTTTATATGAAAAGATATTACTCCATAAAAATGTACATATAGGCCCTGCTTTAGTTGTATGCAACAAAGTGGCGCTGCTTTCGCTTGGCGTAATGATCCCATGCCTCAAAAAGCCATCCATGACACAGGCGCAGGCAACCTTGGTCGCAGGCGCGCACAACGCGCTGTACAAATACCGAGAAGGTGTATAAAGCCACATCATCTCACTGTAAGAGCTTGCTATTTTCAAAAATGGCTGGAAAGCTCAAAATAAAGGTGGTTAAGCATAGCTACAGTAACTCCTGCGAAAGCAGAACAACAACAGCTTTCACAAGGGCTAGCGGCATTGCTATGAATTCTCAGCGTTGCTGGAGCAAGCCTCCATGCGTGTTTGGAGCCTTTCAGATCGAAAAATACTGCTTATAAAATAACTACGTGCTTTTAGGATAAACCACTGCAGCTACAAACGCTACGAAGGGTAAGCTTCCTGTCGCGCCGTGAAAAGCTGGGTCGAGAAAAATCAGTTGTCGGTCCCTTTAAACATCCTCGCGCTCCATTTTCCTCCTGTCGGTCGTCAAAATTAATGGAAACCATTCGCCAACTACTGGATGTTTTTTGTTTTCTTTTTAACAGCGCCACATCTTTCAAATTAAGCATATATTAATCATAGCGACATTATTGTTGCCAGCGTAGTGTCCCGGTTGGCGGCCTTGCGCACTTATTGGCGAAGTTGCTCCTTATGTCATTTATGTCAGGTGGTAAACGCAAATTAGTTGTTTGTTAGCTCCTCCTTAAAATGGACTAGTGTTTGAAGAAGTTCTGTAATTATTTACTCAGAGCTACATATATATATAGTGAGCAAACGTGGATTTACAGTTATATGTAGCACTTGTCGTTTTTCTTATTCCTGTCGCCATTTTTCTTTTCTGAATTGTTGCACTAGAAGAGAAGTTTGAGATGAACAGAGTTCTGTCTCTATGTGCGGTTCTGTAAAGCTCAGACATCGCAACTTGAATTTCGTTGCGGAAAACGGTATTTGTGCCTGAATCTCCGTAATGCTTATGGTATTCGACATGCTCGGAATGTTCAGTCCACACGTGTGCAGAAAAAATAAAATTGGAGCCGTTATCTTTGTTCACTGCAGCTTCGGTTGTTTGCACGGACTTGGCGATTAGTTATAAAGTTCCTCTGTGGTTTAATGACTTCGAATACTTCTTTTATTAAGGCAGATATATCTACATACGTCCCATGGCGATGAGCGCGCGTTCTTCATCGTGCATGCGTGATCGGGTATTGAACAAGAGGCGGCGAGCGATTTTGTCCTTTTTCGGTTTGGCTCTTCTTGCGAAAGAGCTCCCTCGAGTGCGGTTCATTAAAATTCATTATGCGCGCTGTCTTTTGCCGCCTGACATCAGTCGAACATCGTATAGACGCTTTATTATACGCTCGCAAAGCGCGCCGCAATAAGGCGTTCCAGCCCCAGGGAGAGTGCACCACATCTTTGCCTCGCCGTTATGATTTCATTCTTGTACAAGCGGCAGAGATGTGGCTTTGTTTTATTTTTCCCCTCGGAGGGCCCATATTTTAAACGGTTTAGGTATTCGGAGCACGCGTCAAGTGATGCCGGAATCCAATGTGGGGGTTGTGCGACGATTCAACCTAAATTTGCCTTCCCTGATGTTCTGCCATGTTTTGGAAGCGCCCTATAGACCCTCGTATTCTGTCCTTTTTTTATAATTTCTTTCTTTGCATCTGTTAGCCACGTTGTGCTAACCTATACGGAAAGAAACAGTCCGAATTCCAGGCATTACGACGGCACTGCTGCGGCGGCGACACGTACTTGTATACACTGTGCATGCGTGTATACGTATACCCGCTGCACTTTGTGTCTTATATATAGGAATTTTCGGCGTGGTTTTTTCACAATCTTCGTGAATGTGTTCGTGGATAGCTACAAGTGTTGTGCTCCTTCTAGCGGCGGTGTATTCTTTTCCTTTGCGTCTGTGTTTCATGCATGGTGATGACAGCCGGTGATCTGTTTTTTTGGATGGACGAGACGAGGGACATCCATGTGTGTATTCCTGCTGTCCAGCAATCCTTGGTGGAGTGTTATGTCACCGTCGGAATACTTTGTGTAGCGTTTGCGAAATCTTGGGCTGCCGCTTGGCACGTTTGTTTCTAGAGTCGCTTTTGTATGCCGACTGTTTCGCGTAACCAGAGCCAATCGAGAGTATCGTTGCATCGAACCAGCATTGCCTCGCACGATCCTGTAGACCATTCAGTATTCGCAAATGTTTTCTTTGTATTATTCCTTCTGATTTATTTCATACTCTCGAGTCGCCCACAGTGCGTTCACGCGCCTTAAAACTCGAAAGTCGATCCCATGAATCCGCTCGTGGCAATATAAGCGTGATCGCCTTGTAAGTGTGTATTCTACCGCTGGTGATTATCGTTTTACCGAACAGTAAGTTTGATATCAAAGACGATGGATACGTCTGAACACAAATGTGCGCGCACGACTACGGGCTGCGGGCTTCGAGTTGGCGTTTCCTGCCCACGCTGTTGCATCGTAGCAGCGTGCGCTTTCTTTGCCGGCGTTCGAAACGTCATACTACGTGAGTTTTACAGTTGAGCAGCACTTACGATCTAGGAAACGGGCCCATCGAGTTTGTACACTTGCCGTGCTACTTGAACCATTGAGCAAGCGATTCCGAGCCTAGTGTTACGTTGGGCCACCGCGGCCTTCTTAGTGTAAGCTAGGGAACGGATCATTGCACTTGCGTTTTGGCGCTGACACACTCTGGACCGATGTGAGGCCTTAGAAGCTTTTACTCAACCGTCGCTGTCTCTCTCTCTCTATTCGCAGCCTCGAGGATACGCTACGAGATCACCCAGGGGAACATAGGAGGAGCGTTTGCGGTGAAAAACGAGACTGGCGCCATCTACGTGGCAGGCCCGCTCGACTACGAGACCAGGAAAGAGGTAGGGCGCAGCCTCCTGCCTTTGTCCCACGATGCTGCTTTGTCAGCATTAAACTAGTGCACTCAATGTTCCCCCAAGCTTCCATCGCCATCAACTACGAACTTGCTTTTGCATACCTGACCCATAAGAACACTGATGCCTTACGTCATCTTCCGTGATTGTACGTTTTCTAATGCCAATAATTGGCTACTCCTATCGTGTTGAGCAAGAATCACTTGTGTAGACCCTAATGCTGATTTGCTTGTGCGTTTCTCTGCGTACAACTAATGGTAGCACCGGTTGTCATTAAAGGGGCCCTCCAACACTAATCAACCCCCCCATTTTTTTCTTGCGGGTTGCGTAGACTGATGGCTGGGGATAACTTTAGCATAGGTCTAAGCACCATATCAAATGATTTAGTTTTTAATCACGCGTTGAAGTCGCTACATCGCTGCTGACCGCATCAGCACGCAGTAGCGCTTGCCAGAACTATTGCGGGCGGAAATGACGACGATGAGCGCCAGCCTATGATTGGATAAATGTAACGTTAGATGTGATCGTGGCGTAGCATCAAAGTTGAGATTACTATTGTGTTTCGTTTTTCTTTTCTGTGCTTTTTCAAAGACCTCCAAATAGCGCCGTCGCAACAAAAAATATCACTACAACCCCAAAGTACGACAGAGGCGCTGGCTGCCATTTCACCTCTGGTTTCTTTTTGCCTGCGCCGGTCGGATGTCCATATGAAACGCTTGTCCGTCTTCCTTCTTTTTACGTCTGTACGTTTGCGAGCTGCCTCTTTCCGCATGTGCGGTAGGCTCATGATTGTTGTTGAAACGGTGCAAGTAATCCTGCACAGTCGGGCTGCTCACCGAACATCCGCGTAGGGGCGACCGTGTTTAACCCCCATGCCCGCTCAGATGAGAGGAGGGAATGACATGGCGTGTCGTTGTAAGCAACAGCAGACAAAGCCTTGCCAGCCACGCTTCGAAGCAGTAGCGCCCGCTCAAGTTCTGACAAGTCAGGTGATTGTGTGATTAGAGGAAGAATAAGACGCCTAATTTCTGCAGCCCTATAGGGAGCACGGCGCACGTCTGAGTCAGGAGCCACATTTGTTACTAGGCAACGACGTCAGCAATACGTCGGAAAGGAGAAGCAACAATGGTGTGCGAGCTTCCCCTACGTAAGAGCTTTCAGCCCATTTCATTGGAGCGCCATCCGACGTCACAGCAGAGTGTGAAATGTGGTCACGTGACCCCGCGAAAATTGAGTTGAGGGTAGGCATTTTTTCTTGTATTTGAATTTTCTAAATTGAATACTTCGTACTGCGTGCCGCTATCGCTGCCGTTCTTGCTGCACTAGTTCGTCCGTACTTCAGTCTACGCAATCCACGAGTAAAGAATGGGGGGTTGAAGGGTGTTAGAGGGCCCGTTTAAGATACAGATAATGATAGCTGCATATGCTGGGACTCGTCTCTTGCACATTATTTTTTATGGGAGCCAAGTCTTCATTTTCCTTGTGCTTTAGAACCATATAGCCTGGACTTTTTTTTTTTGTTTAAAGAAAAAAACATTTGAATTGCAGTTAGAAATGCTTGTATGTGAGCTAAGGACATCCAAAATATCTTACACCATTTCACTACCGCAGGCCGTGTTTATAGACCATACTTAAAAAATAAACGGGGCTACAAGCATAAAACATGGTCTTTATGTTCACGCGTTCTTGCACTAAAAAAAAAAAAAATGATCCGGCCTCGCATTTTATTGCAGTCCGCAAAAACATTCAAAACTGCAGAGCTGTTTTCAACTACGCGAAGCTTGAATGGATAACATGGGTTTTCAAGCGTTCCCTCTCCTTGGAAGAAGAATGCGCTTTTTTCCCAAGTCATAAATGGCGGCACGCTGACAGGTTTTTGCCAGAAAGTCACATATGTTCAAAGATTTCTCTCTCCTGAGCGACCCGCTTAGATTCTCGAGTTCAAATTTGGTTTATGTCACGGAATCCCGACAATCTGCTAGAGTAGTTAAAACTAATCGCAAATGATTGGCTAGTGACAAAAAGCAACATTGAATGCACTGTAAGTTTTACATGTGCACATGCAAAAAGACACGATAGCTTCAGACAAGTAGGGAACAGTCTGACCAAACTGCTCCTTTCCCACTTTCTAGGCTATGTGTCCTTAAGCATGCACACACATTTGTGCTCGTTTGTAGTGACTACGATACAGTCAAACATCGATATAACACACCACGATTTAACGACATCAGCGATTGTAACGGAACAATTTTTATTCACAGCTCCATTGAAATCCATGTATGTCTCCCTCGCGATTTAGCAAAGTAAAATTGCGCTGTAGTTTAAACTTAACGAAATCCTCATGCATTGCATACGTACACCTGGTCTTTCTGACTAATAAAAGATTCGTAAACAACGGTCGAGAGAAAATCGATCTTTTGCGGGTGACCTTTCGCGTGGAAACGCTTCCGACGGGAGGCAGAAAGACACCTTGGAGCGTAGGGAATCGAACGCACCATCACGGTGTCACTTTTTTCTCGCACAAAAGTGCCCTCCTCAGCTCGCAGTGTGGCCGGCGCTACGCATTACTTTTGTCTTCAAGCGGGCCGACTAATTATTGCGATTCGCGGCGCGATTACGATTACGACGCCATGCTTATGTGGGTAAGCATTGGAAGTGCACGGAGACGTGACGCCGGCGATCGACAAACGCGCGAGTGCGACTTACAGCCGACATTCCTATCGCAGTAAGCATCTTCAACGATGTGCTTCATCTTCAGCGTTTGGTGTATCGCCGTTGTAACGCATACTGCACGCTTTTAATAAGCGACAACCCAAACGCACCGCCGTTCGCTTCGCTTTATGTGCGCCTCGTCAGTGGAAGTGAAAGCACCATTGCCGTGACAGCATTGCCCTAAGATATGCGCGGTCAAAACAGGTCAGGAGAGACGCGGTAGCACCGAAACCTCGCAGCGCACACTTCCACGACAAACATACGCGTACGTACGGTTCACCAAGCGCCCTGGAACGGCGGGAGCGTAGTAGGCAACGCACTGCACACAATTAGCTAGATATTATGGGCTCCACGCGGTAGCAGATCCGCGTTTCATTGAAGCGGCGCCGGTTAGAAGATAGCTGAGTAGCAGATTACTGTAGAAATGCCACACATGCATCGAGGAAAGACGCGGCGCACAAGTCATCCTCGCTGCCACCATTTCCTTCTCATGGTTTCGACGTGCTCTTCAGTATCGTCAGCGTGCGAGAGAGCCGAAACTTTTACCGCGCTTTGCATTTCGTCATGGCTGCCGCACTTAGGTATGCTTACCAGTGAGATGCACGACTATTTTAAAAACCTGTGCGGGTAATTTACTGTTGAAAAATAGGAATCTTGATTAAATTTGCTATATAATGCAGTTTTCCGCTGCAAGTATGACTTCGTTATATGAGTTTGACTTAGGCCCGTAGCCAGGATTTTTTTTCGGGGGGGGGGGGGGGCACTTGCTGAAAACCTTGACTTTTTGAGAAAAACGCCTATTTTATTATTTATTTTTGGTAAAAACGTATACTTCAGCAAAATTTCAAGAGGGGGGGCTAGCCCCCCCCCCCCCCCCTTCTGGCTACAGGCCTGGTTTGACTGTATATTGTCCTATTAGCAAATTGTGTTCACAAGCACTGGAATGCTTCCCATTATATTCTTAGCATAATTTTTAGCTTAGCTTATCAGCTCCAACTGCCTTTATGATGACTTATCAGCAGTTTCTGCAGTCTGTGCATGTGATTGCCAATGGTTGTGTGTACAAGTATATGCGTTTAACAAAAAATTAAACTGCATTCAGCCAATTAGGATTGATAGATGTGTTTCGCAAGCTATACATATTTATTCATTTATTGTAGCACTGCAGTAAGAGAGCTGTAGTATAAGCATAGGATAGCAACTTATTTTCGAGAATTTCTAACCCAGTTTGCACACAGATAAGGTGAGTATGGTTAGTATGGAGTGTGTGCTTTCCTTAATTTAAAGTGAATAAATAGCATACAGTCTTCATTTATTGGAAGTAACATTAGCTAGCCAAAAAAGTCCAGGCACTTTGTTTTTTTATTGCTGTGTGTGCCTGCATGTCTGTTTGTATATGCACACGTGTACACACTCGTAAATGTGTGAAGTACCTGCGTATTCCAGAAATCATATGGTGACATGCACTTAACTGACATGTATTGCAGGTTATGAAATTTTTTTTTTTTACTTAGCTGGTGACATTTTTCTTGAGGAATTTGACATAGTGGCAGGAGTTTTTTCAGTGACTGCATGCAGATTGTTGCCACCCAGAATTGTGCAATCCTGTTGGTTGTAGTTTCGACTGCGGCTGGTGGCATCAGATAACCTCAACGAGAACCACACAACAGTGCTCATCAAGGTCAAGGACGTCAATGACAATGCTCCCATCTTTGATCGTCCCACATATGAGGCCCAGATCACTGAGGAGAATGACCGGAACCTTCCTCAGAAGATACTTCAGGTCCACTTCCATCGATGGACATGCTTAATGCTTATTGCCTGCTTCTGCCTTTTTTTTAGTGCTGTTTATAGAGCATGCACTTTTGCTTTTAGTGTGTCTATATGCATGTACTTTGTGTGCTTTATTCATGTACAATAGTTAAAGCTGGGTGGCCACATTCACCGGAAATCTCAGCTTGTTTAAGACCAAGGCAAAGAAAGAATGCCTTGTTTACTTGCTGTAAAATAACATAACTCTGATATGTGCTCTAAAGCTCCACTGCTGGCGCTGACTTCTTATTGTCTTAAGCAGTTGTAGCACTGTTGCTAAGGTTTTACAAAATAGGTATAGACAAGACATTTTTTTAATATGTATGTCATGCAGGCTTTTTACAGAAGCCATTGGCCATGACATTTCGTACATGAAGTACAAATATAGACACAGTTCTTGCTGCACATATATTAACTTTTTTCTTGTGGTAGTTTTTTAAGTTTTCTGTATGTTTCAGTGGCCTTTGCATCTGTTGTCTCGATTCACGAAGCACCATGTGTGTTATGTTTGCGGCTTTGCTTTTATTTTGTGCTTCTTGTCAAGCTGAATTTGGTTCAATGTGGCACACACCTGTGTCTGCTTATGCCTGAGCAGGTATCTTGTCAATCCTCACCCCTTATTTATTCCTCTATAGCTGAGCTTTATTCAGTGAAATGCCTTTCCATTATTAGCATGAGATCATCAGAAACTTATGATTTTGTAGGTGTATTGTGATGTTTGCCACTTGACAAAACACCATCTAGCCAGGTGGTGTTGTGCCACTAATGGTGGCCTAGCACTGCACGAGTGGCATGTGTCGTCTGAGTATGCACTTTTTCTTTTTGTTTTTCCTTCTTTCCTGCCCTTGGCCTTGTGCTGCTGTGGTGCCAGTTTAACTTGACGCTGGTGGCATCGGATACCCTATATGAGGGCAGCACCACAGTTCTTATCCACGTCAAAGATGTCAACGATCTTCCACCTGTTTTTGGCCAATCCTCGTACGTGACCACCATCGAAGAGGAGGTCTCCCACAATTTGCCAATGAAAATTATGACGGTATGCATAGCCTGTCTGTAAACAATGGCTGGAGCAACAATATCGACAGCTTGCAGCCAGTGCTCATGAAAATTTGTTAACATTTCTAAGTCCTTTTGTGAAGTTCCTCACCCTGCTTTTGCTACAGTGAGATAGCGTGTTAGATGTAAAGACCACATTTGGTAGTTTTCTCTTTTTGGTAACTTGATCCAGACTACATCATTTGAATGTGTACTTGTTTTTTTATTCACACTATATAATATTAATGTATGTCAAAATCTTTTGGCATTTCTTGCATCTTTCTCTCAAAGCAACATCCATTACTACTTTTACTGCTTTCCTGCTGGATTTAGTTCATTTTAAGTTCACAGACGAACACATGTTTTGTCACTGATCAAGTTTTTTTTTTTTTTTCATATAATGTGGCTTGTTTTCACAGCAAAGGCCTTCCGCAACATTTTTGGCTGGTTTTTTAAAAAAACTGCATTAATGCTTCTCAGGTTCCGAAAAATATTTGGATCGGGAAACATGAAACTGAATCTCTTGTTCGAGAGTGCTGCCTCCTTTCTTTGTCATTTTTTAAAAAAAGGGTTTTAATCAATATGCCAGGAAAGCGATTATTGTAGCACATAGTTAAGAGTTCCTGTTTGGTCATTCTGTAGTTAATATGCAAGAATACAACACTGTAGTGTTTGGTTTGTGATTTTTTTTTTCTTTTCTCTTTTTATTACTCACCAAACTAAACCTCTGATGCTTTGTACCGTTGCCGCTTCATAATTACAAAGGATAACTTGATGTCTAGTGGTCTTATAATTAATTATGACTATCCAGTTTTTAGAGTGTTAATGGCTTCTAATGGCACCCTTGTCTTTGGAAGGTGAGAAAAGCCTGACATGCTTCTTACTGCATTCCAGGAATCTGGTCTGTGATTCCATACTTGCATGACCTCTTATTTGCACTGTTTATGCTGCTGCCTGAATGTTTCACTTGCTCAGCATGTAGCATTTTGCTTTTCTGTCTACTCTTTCACTGTGGTTTAGGTAAAGTCTTTGCATGATACATTCTTTCTCATATAAAGTAGATCTTTCATTAACATAAGTTTGTCAGTGAAATTTGCTCTTTGTCACTCTATACTACTAACAAATATAAAAATAATGCACCTCCTCACTCTTCTACTGTTACTAATAAGTGTCAACTGTTTTAGCTTGCAGGATATGCAGTATTCATGAATTTGCAGAAGAGTACTTATTAAAGGGACTGATAAAACATCTGAAAAACATTTTATGTTAAATATGGCATAATGATCTGTGTAAGCAATTTTAAGGATGCCTCACCATTAAGAGGCCACCCTGACACTTTTCAAGCTCCACTTTTTTATTTGTGGGTAGTGTAGGCTGATAATTGACGATACTATTAGCATAGGTATGAATATTGATATGGGATTGTTTAGTGTTTTAATCATGCGGACAAAATCGCTCCATCTCTGCCGACCACACCAGTGCATAGTGGCACTTACCAGAAGCATTTCTGGCAGAAACAACATTACCACGTGCTCGTCGTCCATAATTAGTTAAGAGCAAACTTACAGATAATCACCTCAATGCCACAAAATCTTGCTTAAGGTTATGTTTTAGTCTGTCATGCTGTACTTTTCATACTAATGGCATTAGGAAAAGAAAGTTCTATAACTACAAAACAAGTTGGAGCTCTGGCAGCTTTTTAGCCTGTTGCCTTTGAGCATAAGGAAATAAGCACACAAGGTGTGTGCTTGTGAAAGCTTCCCTTCTGGCTTGTGTATGTTAGTGAGTAGCCTTGCTTTGTATGGCCATGCACTCACGAGTGTTGTTGAAGAGGGTAATGTTTCTCACCATAGATGCTAGCTTATACTACACAGGTTTTTCTAGCTGTGCCATTTGCAGTGCTGCATTGCGTGAGTGGGCAAGAGAAATGGGGACATATGACTCAATGAAAATAGAGTTGAGGGCAGGCATTGTTTTTCTAGGTTGAATAACTTTAGACTACATGCTTCATCACTGCCATTCTTGCTGTATTTAACAGCCCATATTTCACTGTATGCACCCCACAAATGAAGAAAAGAGGGCTTGAAAAGAGTCAGAGGCCACTTTTAATGTTGTCTTCTCGCATGACCAACTTGCTATGCCAAATTTAAAAAAAAAAAAAAAGATTGGCCAAGGATCACCACCAAGATTATCATGCTTGTCCATAAGTATTTCAGCTGTGCTTTGTACATGGCTGTCAGTCCATTTAACACATTAGACAAGAGTAGCGTGCACTTTCATAACCAGATTGTAGCATTTTAAGCAATATAATTTTTTCAGCTTGGTTGTTCTCCAAGTAATTTAACACCACCATAGTTCAGCCAATAGGATTTTTGTGTTTTATTTTTCATCCCATTTTTATTTTTCTCGTAGTCTGTTGGGCTGGACTCCCTTTTTTATATGTATTTTTGCGTATATTCCAGGTGACAGCAACTGATGGCGACAAGGATAGGGAATCCTTGATAGTTTACTTTCTGACGGGTCAAGGTGTTGATGAGGACCCTGGTAACAGCAAGTTTGCAATCAACACAACCACTGGAGAGATATATGTACTAAAACCATTGGACAGGTAAATATAATGTTCACATGCTGCCCTGATAAGTGGAAGGGACTCTAGAAGAAAATTATATACTGTGATTGTTTACTTCAAAATTAAATTCCTTGTAGCGCTTGTTGCGTGATTACTCATTTAAGCATTTATTCATTATAAAAATGTTGGGTGCAAAATGCTGCGTTATGCCACCACATTCCTGTTGACACATTAATACAGCCATTCATGGGCAATGTGCTTATGATATGTATTAACATAGGTGCTATTAGAGCCATGTGGTGCCTTCCACTTCATTCTGTTTTGTTAGTTCGTTCAGATAGCTAGTTTCGTGCAGTATGTAGGTGGATGGTGATATGCCAGCATATGCACCACTCAGCATGTACAGTACGGCCCACTGTTAAAGGGAACACTCGAATGAGCAACTTTTTTGTTGGCCACCTAACGGCTAGTGGATGCGGAAAGATTGTTCGTGCACGTTACTGGTCTATCATAAGGCTTCGGAACTGTCAACCACCAGTAGTGTTACACAAACCTAAGCCACTATGCTTTTGTAGGTGAGAGATATCCGGACATACCCGAAACGCAAGTGTTCCCTTTAACAGTGGACCCGTCTGTACATGTGATGTCTCTACTGCTTGCACACAGCAGGGTAGTGTATGGCATTGTCACTTCTGTGTACCAGTCCACAAACTATTTAATGTGCGGAACTTGTGCAGAACAAAGACATGTAACTGATCACTTGCAATCAATAGCATTTTTTGGGTAGTTTCATGCCAACTGACTTTTTATATACACACTGTAATTCAATTAGTTTTTTCAGTGCCCAGTTACATGCTACCATTTATTTTATTGATGAGACAGTCAGTCAGTCAGTCAGTCAACAAACTTTATTAAGGTCCAAAGGAACTACAAACTCATAGTTGCGGGCCGCACCCACGTTGGGACCGGAAGACCATGGTCCTGCGCCCGTTCGTGGGCCCTTTGGACAGCCCTTAGTTGTTCCTGGGGATCGCCGCTTTTGAGAGCTTCCTCCCAGTCCTCTTGCTTATTAAAAGGCGCATTTCGTAACGCAGAACATTGCCAGAGCATGTGTGCTAGCGAGCAATACTCTGCATTGCACTCAGGGCAGTGTGGGTCGATTTCCGCAGCAAAGTGGCTAAATTGACCTCTCGACGGGAATGATCCCGTCTGTAACATTCTGAGCGTAGAAGACTGGGGTCTAGTGAGCATGGGGTGTGGGAGGGGGAATTTCCTGCGCCCAAGCTGATAGTGCTTAACGATTTCGTGAAAAGAAAGCAATGGGTCGGAGTCGTACTCACAACCCGTACTGTCTAGCGCATCTGGACCATCACGGAATGTGAGACCTCGCGCTTGGTCATGAACTAGCTCATTCGGGTTGGGTTTGCTGGGATGTACATTGTTTCCCATGTGCGCCGGGAACCATGCGATAGTATGCGAAGCATCAGGTGGCCTGTGTCTGAGTATGGCCGCCGCCTCTTTCGAAATTAAACCAGATCGAAAGGCTAGTATGGCCGATCTCGAGTGGGTATAGATGTAAGGCCGCAAGGGGCCGGTCATGGCGAGCGCGATGGCAACCTGTTCAGCCGCAGACACCGTGATGTGTCTTACCGAAGCTGCATTAATAATTCTCCCATCAGGGTCTGCTACAGCAGCTACAAATGAATCTGTGCGCCCGTACTGGGCAGCATCGACGTAGGAAACTAGTTGAAAGCTTTGATGCGTAAAATTAATGAGAGAGCGGGCTCGGGCCTTGCACCTGGCCACGTTATATTGGGGGTGTACATTCCTAGGGAAAGGGTGAACCTGAAAGGTCTCCCTAACGGTGTGAGAGAGCATGGTGGCATTCTCGTCGATGGCCAAGGGGGCCAGACCGTCAGACTTCAATATGCGTCTGCCTGCCTTCGTAGACGAGAGGCGGACGGTTTGAGCCGTTTTTTGTGCTTCAATTACCTCCGTGAGGGTGTTGTGCACCCCTAGTTCGAGAACCTCTAACAGGCAATGCTGCTTTGAGCACTTGAATTTTGCAAGAGGTGTGCTATAATGCCCACAGTTGTGCCACGTAGCAGTGCAGTTGTGCTAATGGAGAAAGTCAAGACCAGCGCCCGGTATTTTCTTCACACGCCCAATATCAAGAGCACTGCACTTGGCACCTTGCGACAGTTTCACTATTACATCTGTTTTTTGATGCCACACAAGTGTTACCATGTTGAAATGCATGTTCAGTGAGTTGAGGCTTTTTTCTTTGTAATTAATTCTTGTGGACCTTTGTTCGCTAATTTTCTCACCTGGTATTTATACATTACAACAATGCCTTTGTCTGCAGCAAGTGCAAGGTTTGAGTGTCGCTGCTGATGTCCTCATAAGAAATTAAGGATGTCTAACAAAAATTTAAAAAAAATAATGGTTAGTGAAGATAAGCAATATGTGAAGGACTGCAAAAGAAGCAGTGAAAGAGGCAGACGAGCTAATTCTATTTACTGTATTAACACAATGTTCGTAGGCGATGTGAAAAAAGTAACATAGAATTTCGTCATGGTACTGAAAGCAAACTTGAGACGCGGGACGAGAGAACAACATACCTGCCAAGTCTCCCGGATTACCCGGGAGACTCCCGGATTTTGAACGTTTCTCCCGGTTCTACAGGTCATAGGAAAATCTCCCGGAAATCCAGTTTTGCTCCGCGCGTCCAGTGCTTTGTTTGGCCACATCCTAAATGTGTTACAGGTTATATTAGCCGTTAATATTTCTTAGATGATGCGTTTCTGTACACACAAAATCTTGCCCGACTAAATAACTGGTAAGCAAGCGATGACAAGCCTCGCGCGCGGAGCGATGTTATCACATGTGCCCTTCGCGTGACGGTGACGGCCGGGTCGTTTCATCTCTCCTTCAACTGCGTTCGTCCCTAGCGCTAGCGCGCTTTTTACTCGCACGTGAAACAGACTACGCATAAGCGATGTTATCGGTTTGGACTCTGTACAGATCAGCGGCGACCGCAAAATCCCGCTGACAGGGTCCATATAATTGCTATACTCGCGGACCACTTTTCTTGGCAATGAAGGGAAGGCTAGAGTGCCGAACAACGCGTGTGCTACCGCTGAAGATTATAGTCCCAAAATTGCGTCCGTGTTTTCTGCTTGAGAATAAAAAAAACAACATTACTTTATTTTCTACGGGGCGCTGTTTGAAAAGAGAGTCAGTGTTCACTAAGGAGATATTTATATTTGTTTTGTTTTATGCAGTGTCATTTCGCGTTTTTGCACCTCCGAAAACGTTGCACCTTTTACGTGCACCTCACAGTCAAAATGGCGTCTGCGTTTTCAGGTGAGCGCTCGTTACCCTCCAGCTTTTCCGACGATGCGCCGAGGGAGGCTATGACGAATTTCACTAACAAATGGCTGTCTAAGCCTGTGACGGCCGCTCGAATAATCAAATGGCCGTCACAGGAGGTAGGAAGGTTCACAAACCAAAACTAAGTTCGAAACGCGCCGAACCGGACTACTTCGCGGAACAGTACATGTGTAGTAGCTCTGCCCCCGTAGCCTTTGCTTCATTGCCAAGAAAAGTTGTCTGCGAGTACATCATGGTACTATCGCAGTACCCCCCCCCCCCCCCGCCCCCCGTTGAGTAGATCTCCCGGATTCCGTTTCTCCAAACTTGGCAGATATGGAACAAGGACGTCGTCGTTTTCTTGTTCCTGTCTCATGTTTGCACTCAGTGCCATAATGAATGATTTCTTCCAACTTGCCCAACTCACAACTTTTTTGACATAGAAGTAAGGAATTACTTTTTTTAGTAATTGCTCACTTACTTCTCTGAGACATTAATTGCTTACTGTAATCAATTATATTTTTCAGTAACATAACCGCAACATAATATGTTACCTTTTTTTCTGTAGCCGTGCGAGTCTGTTTCTGGCACATATCTATTTAGCCTCTTTCACACAGCCCTCTACGCATGGGCTTGCCACAGTAATTTTGTTCAAAAAGTAGGGTTGTGCGAATATCACTTTGTTGGTTTGAAGCGAAAGGTAATTAGTGTTGAATAAGTTTAAAGCGAACATGAATCATAGCAGGATTTGCAAATCCTGCTGCTGTTTCTATTTTCTTTGAAATTTCGCTTTTTGTGTACAAAACGCAAAAAAAAGGTAAACGAAAGCGAGGATAAAGAACGAGCTTTTGCGAAAGCTCATTTTGTAGGCTCGTTTTTCTTTTAAAATATGAAAAATATAATCATGGTGCTGGTAATGTGTGCACTTAACCTTTAAGTGGGAATTTGCGGCAGTGCGGATTTTTCCTGAATAGGCTGTTCCAAGGCATAGCAGGCCCACGCTGCTGTGAAACCACCTTTTAAGTCAAGGAAAGAAGATGGCTTTTAAGGGCACGTTTTTCTTTATTAGACACAGTAATAATGAGAGCTAACAGACAATAATGCCAAGGAAAGTATAGGAGATGTTATTTGTAATAATTGGGATATAAATGTGAAGAAAGTAAAGTGGACGAAAAGATAACTTGCCGCCGGCAGGGACCGAACCTGCGACCTTCGACGGATGCGTTATCGGACGCGTTATTCGAAGGACTGCATTATTCGAAGGACCACTTTGGCCCAGAGAGGAGCAAAAGATTGTTTTTTGACTTCATGGCACGCCCTTGGCGCATAGCACTGCTGCATTTGGCACTGTTGATCATAACTGCATTCTGAACACGATGCACATTTACTTGAAATGTTAAAAAAAAAAAAGATATCTGAGGTGGTTTAAGGGCCCTTTAAGTGGGCAACTGGGAACACACTTATGGGGTTTATTCTTCTGCCATCTTTATTATTGTCAGCATATCTCGTACAACTCCATTGATCAGCTAGATTGGCTTGCACTGTTGCAAGATATTACTGAACATGCCAGTAAAAAAAATTGATCTAAAAAAACATACGTCCTTTCTTTCTGCCCCCCTTTTTTTAGATAATAGTAGGTAGCATTTGTGGGAAATCCCGGTGCTGTAGACTCAGGTGACAGGTACTCAGTCTTATGTTATTTTCCTGCCATGACATAATGTCACTACGGCTGTGCACTTAACACTGAATTTCTGCACTCTTTACTGACATTTAGCAGAACTTTAGCAGGGCATTTGTTCGGGTAAGCCTTTTGTCTGTATCCTCTGGTTGGCCATTAGGGGGTTCTGTAGTAAGTTCAAAAGTTGTTGATGTTCATTTCTTATAAAAGATAAAGCGAAAGCACTTCATGTTGTGATATATGTCTTTCATTGCTCTGTCATTAAATATTTTTCAGGGATCTTCCCCATGGACGATCCCAGTGGCGCTTCACCGTCTTTGCAGAGGATGAAGGGGGCAACGGTTTGGTGGGCTTTGCGGACGTTCTCGTCAACCTCAAGGACGTCAATGATAATGCCCCCTTCTTCCCATCAGCAATTTACACGGGTAATGTCACGGAAAATGGAACAGCTGGTAAGTGAATAAAGGCTTTTTTTTCTTCATTGTTTTCTCCATTGTACAAGAATATATGCACAAAAGAAATGTCAAGTTTGTTGTTTTAACACCTCTGCTAACAACTATCAGACAGTCTTTATCCAGTTAAGAATTGCCAAGTTGTGCGTAAGAAAAAGCTGTTGAACAGAAAATTGTGGCAATTTCTTTCCTTTGTGGTGAAAAAGGACGTGGCAAGCGCACACTTAATGCAGAATATTTATAACTGGCAAGTCAAGTAATCCAGATATGTATAGCACATTTTAATACAGCCGTAAAAACGGATGCAATAAATTTGATTGATACATGTTGTCTTGTTCATGGCCAGCTAAAGTCCTACTAACGCTGCGAGTCCTTGGCATTCTTTCCAACACAGCTGTGCACTTTTAGGCCTAAAGCTTCACTGAGGCTGAAAGCACATACCAGTTTCTGTATGCTAAACACAGAAAAATGGTTATAAATGTATGGAGAAATGTATACCTAAACGCAAGGATAGGTGGGAACAGATTCTTATTTTGTCTGCCTTTTCTGTATGTGTATATGTTGGTGCCTATCGTCTGTTCTGGAGACAGGTAATGATGCAGAACTATAGTATGTGGAGAAATGGGGAGGTGCTGCTCACACACAAAAAAAAGTATCGTGTGCCTACCATTTGCTACTCTGCACATAAAAAAAATGGTTCCCTTACAAATGCCACCTGCACGAAAAACAGCATGATTAGCAGTAGCCAGGATCAGTAGCAGTGCTCATACACTCTTTCTTACTGTTTTGTTGGAAGTTCTGTTATACATATATTTGAGAGCACTTAGAAAAGGTTGGGAGTGAAGCCTATCATAGGTGCACCCCTTTCTCTGTTGTATAGATGCTATTTATGGATAGTATGTAGTTTATAACTTTTCATCGAGTATCAACATTATTGGCGATTTCTGCATCTATATAATGCACTGTAGGTACAGCATATCATTTTTGCATGATACAGAGCTGGTAGACACTACTTTGATATTGTCTTGACCATTGTTATTCCCATCCGCACTGAAAAGTAATTGAGTTTGTTTAGATCCAAATGAAAGAAGGGGGCAACTTAAGAAGTCCGGAGAGGCCCCGCCCAGGAAACCGAAGCGCAGCAGCTGATCGCCTCCGCGACAAAAGTAATAGTCATGCTCATGCACTCGGCAATGTGCTCTGAAGGTGGGGTCACCGGTCGTCCGGCTCATGATGTCAGTCCGCAGTGTGCGCCTATTGGTGCAGGCTTATTCATCTGCTTCTGAAAAGGAAGTGCCGTGGGCTTCTAAAGTTGTATCCGACTAGTGCTTTGTACCGTTTTTTATTAATGTTTACAATTTGTAATTGGGGCATTTTCAGGTATGACTGTGATGACAATGACTGCTACAGACTATGACGATCCCAATGAGGGCAACAATGCACGGCTTGCGTATTCCATTGAGCAAAACCAGGTTAATGAAAATGGGGAACTCATTTTCACCATCGATGAAGAAACTGGTGTTATCTCAACCGCAGTCTGCTGTCTAGATCGTGAGACAAACCCAGAGTACACCATCAAAGTGGTGGCTGTTGACGGCGGGGGGCTGAAAGGTATGTTTGAGATTTCAGTTTTTTTGCTTGTTGCACTTTGTTTTGCACATGGTCTTGCAGTCCACAACCAACAATGATGCAAAATACTGCAGCTAAACCTCATTATAGTGAAGCCATACTAGCAGTGGAAAATTTCATTATTTTGTGAATTTCATTAAATCGAGGTAGACAGTAAAAACAACCTGCCAGCTTTCTGGAATAGTCTTGCGTCTCATTAGTAAGCATACTTAAAGGTACCCTGCAACACCTTTTCAGCATTGTGAGAAAATGTTGCCATTCGGCAGTCAAGGCTCCTAGAACATGCGAACCTAACATTATAGCGCAGCACGCGGCCTGGACTTCACAATTAATTCTCAAAGTCAGCTAGAAATCGTTCATTTTTCTTTCTACAAATGATGCCACATACCCCAATGACCACACCATATACCCAAATTCACGGCCACTGGCTGATTTGAGTATCGTGGGCTGGATAGTTACTGCAGCCGCCACATGCCCATGTATGCACTAACGATCACACTCAAAGTAAGCCACGTGTTCAAAGAAAAAAAGGGAAAAAACTGCTCAAGGTCATGACACGCGTGTGACGTCTTCTTTCCCCCCATGCCATCCCTCCTTGCCTAGCTTCCAGTGTGTTCATCGGGACGAGAGGAGAGAGAAAGCAATTACAGTGTGCAACAAACCTCTGTAACTTCGCTCGTACTTGACGGATTCTAAAAATGGTTGCGATGTTTGATTCGTGAGGCAATAAACTCCTTTAGTGAAGCCATTCGATGGTTACTTGGAAAAGTGTTGCAGGGCCCCTTGAAGAGCAGCAGCCAAAAAAATGAGAGAAGAGTATTACAACTGCTCACCTTGACAGCCAAGACAAAACTCAGAGTAGAAACAATTCCGGCTCTCTTGCACTACTTTGCCCACGATGGCATACAAAGGAGCATTTCAAAACTATCATGGAATGCATGGCAGCAGAACAGTGATTTGCCACTGAAAGGGTATTCTAATGCCATGAATAGCTGCTGAAAGTAGCAGCATTTCACTAGCTGTGTTAGCTACCTAGGTGCTTTTGTGTATTTGCTAAGTGATAACATTCATTACAGGTACTGGGACCGCCACAATCAAGATCAAGGATATCAATGACATGCCTCCAGAGTTTACCAAGAAAGACTGGTTTGTAGATGTTGAAGAGACTGAAGCAGACAATATTCCTGAGAATCCAATCTTGGTTGTGTCAGTCAACGATGGAGATCTACTAGAAACTAATCGATTTAGCTACAAAGTTATTGACAACACATTTGGCTCTGATAAGTTCACTATGGTCACCAATTCCGATGGAACTGGTTCACTGAAGATTGCCAAGGTGCGCATAAAACATTTTTTAACCGTGCTATAGTTTCATTGCTTTTTGACATGGTTCAGAATTTTTCTGTGCTCTTAACTTTGGTCAAATTTTTTTTCTCTGGGTGCATTTGCTTTGCTTTGAAGGTTTCTTATGTTGTAATGTGTTCTGACACTTTACATATAAATTCCAGCTACTATTATCATTTAAGTTTCCCTTGTTGCAAAACTATAGACTCTGTGTATTCTTGTTGCTATTAGCATGTAACTAAACAGGATTTATATATTTCGATGTGATGCTTCAGATGGGCCATTTTAGTAACACTGCATTTTGGATTTTCTTTTTCCAGCCTCTTGACTATGAGGATTTGCAGCAACGGTTTGGCTTCAATATCACTATTCAAGTTAGTGACAATGGCGGTGAATCCACTGATCCCTACCATGCGGACTATGCTAAAGTAAAAGTCAGAGTTAAGGACATAAATGACAACAAACCAGAGTTTGAACGTCCTAACATCGAAGTGTCAGTCCCGGAGAACTCCACTGTCGGCTCAAGTCTGGCAACATTCAAAGCCACAGACGCTGACCAAGGTGGAAAGTCACGTGTCAGGTAACTTTGCCATTCATCCTCTAGCTTGACATATATTACAGTAACATATATTACATACAACATACGTCACAACTTTAAAGCAGTTTCAAGGTACCTTCTCATTTCTATTTTGAATTTTACAGTTTTTGATTTGAAAGCTAGGTTTTGCGCAGTGCATGCAATATGGCAAAAAGAAAGTGTACAGGACACATGTCATTTTGTGAGCACTGACCAAATTGGGCACCAATTTTGTCAGTTTTTGTTGCTCAGTTTTAAGTACAAGTGTGGTCTCATTTCACATTGGTGGGATGTCAGTAAGCTATGCAAGACAAAAAGATGCAACGCCCAATATGCCCCTCAGGCAGCAGTATTAATTTGTCAAACATCGCTGATGTACCGGTACATTCTCCACTGTCTCTCCACCCGGTCGTA
>NW_023614197.1:0-140001 GCF_013339695.2 Rhipicephalus sanguineus | reverse complement strand
AGCGTACGCGAGCATGCGGAAAACACTTATGTGTCGCCACACATTTGCTCCTATGCGGCCTAAAATTAACGACGGTTCCTGCCGCGTATGGTGCCTTTAGCAAAGCAGCATGTATGTGTTTCAAAAAGAAAATCAACGCATATCCACGAAGTGAATGATGATGAGTGCGCGAAGCTCTACAATCGTTTGGTCACCCTGAATCTCTCGATTCTCGTTTTTGCCGTTTTGCCGCCGCTTCCTCGCCCCCTCGCCTCCGGAGTAGTAGCTTGTCGTCGGAGTTCCCGTTGAGGAGCCGCATGCCGCGCCTTACGTTCATTTTCATCCATGGCAGAAAGAGAACGTGTGGTCTGGAACGCGCTTATATACGCATTTGCACCGCTGCCTGCTCTCGTGTATTTAAAGTGACATAAAGTGATAAAGAGTCGATGACAAAGCTCGGTCCATAATGTGGACGTTGAAGTCGCCGACTAGTATAACGGGTTTGTGCCTGTAGGTGCCCTTTATTGTTTCGCCAAAATTGCGATTGTTGTTCGTCTATTGTATACCTTTTTTTTTATTCACACACACACACACACACACACACACACACACACATCTTTCGATTTAGCAACGGTTTTCTAACCACCATGACAGCAGACAGCGAGCGTCGACGACAAATCTTGGTTCTAAGGCCTATAATTTCTACGTTGAAGTCGCCGACTAGTATAAATGGCTTGTGCGTCTAGGTGTTGAATATTGCTCCGCCACAATTATGATACGCCCTTGTGCACCGCAGCGCCCTTAGCGCGCTCCATGGAAAACTGAAACACGCCGCCGCCTGGCCGGACGAAGGACATGCCTCGACCCTAAGGTGCTTCGCCCTTTAAAGGGCCCCTCACCAGGCCACATAGCAAATTTTAGTTAGACGCTGGAAGCTGTTGTGTGCCGAATGAAGAGCAGTATCCCGCAAGAATTTTTCAAATCGGTTCATTACGAGCTGAGAAAAACAATAATTTGTAGCGGCGCGAAACCATGATGCGCGGAGGCGAGTTTCAAACCCTTGCCACTCGCCCCGTGTAGCCTTAGCAAGGCAAATTCCTTCCCTGCCCTCTTCACTTGATACATACGCATGAACACGTCTTGCGCATACTTGGTCACGTGCGCATGACGTGCCCGAGCACGCGATCGGCGTTGCACGGCCGCTACCTTTTTTTTATGTAGCGGCCGTGGGCGTTTTGTCGGCGTTCTCTGTGGTGTACTGCCTGTTACTGCGGGACGGGCATGAAAGTTGAAACATTTGTACGGGCACGAGAGTGGCGGTATCATGAGCCAGTGCCGCATTAACGTTTACTTGGACGCGGTAGAATAAATGATCATAATGAGGGCTCGAACGCGCCGGAACATTGCTTTCGTTTCCAGGGCTGGCGTCTGCTCGAAGCGCTAACCGCGGTGACAGGAACGCATGGGAAAGAGAGACACATTAGCCCCGCATCTCGCTGCAATTCACGAAAAAAAACGAAAAAGACGCACACATTCTTATTGTGTGTCTCATTATTTCTCTCAAGTATTATTAATCTGTTCAAGCAACAAATTACACAAACTACACATGTCGTGTAAAATAATTATCGCATTGTCACGTGCTACTGTTGGCCACGTCAGAGCACAGTCGTCTACGTAGAGGAGTGACGTGACAGCACTACAATCTACGTAGGGCCATTTTCTCATGTACGTCATCCCCTCATTCTCTAAAGCGCGCGCCCGCGAGAGGAAGGGCAAGCAGCGTTCACCTTGAAATTTGACCCATTTCCGCGGCATGTAGCGTTGCAAATTTTGGCAGACGTGATCGCGAACGCACAGTGTATGCATTGCGCTCGTTAGCTCAAAATTGTCAAACCGGGTGAGGGGCCCTTTAAAGAATAGGAGTACTATAAGTACTCTACTAAAGGAGGGCAGCGCGCCGTCCCGCAAAGATGGGCCAGTGTGTAGTATCACGGACATGAGGTAATCGAACTGCAGATGGAGCCAAATGCAAGAAGGCGAACCTAACCTGTCAATCTTGAAAGCCATCCTGCTGGATCCGGTTTCATTTCGAAGCTTTGGCTACCTATACGAATAGCTTTACTTGAAGCCTACACAACGGAAGTCACTGCTAGAGAGAAATTAAGTTTCCATTCCATCCTTTAGGCAACCGTTTACAAGACAAAGCAATTGATTCGATTGCTGCTGCTTAAATGTATCCTACGAATTGCTATCTCACAATGGAAATGTCGCCAATCAATGGCCAGGTTCAATCAAAAGAAGCACTGACATCTATGGAAGCGAATGAAGAATGAAGGATATAATGAATTATAGCAATATGTACGAAGTGTCTGCTTTTGTAGTTGTTTAAGTGACGCGTAAACATAAATTTTCATTGCAGGTTGCGGCCTTCATTCAGGAGCGGCATCCCCAATGCGTCTTTCATCTTCGCAACATTCGTCAGCGTCTGTAACGGCCCACAGCAGCCGCATCCCGCTGCCACACAAACGCGTCAGGATTTAATTGCGGGAAATTTCTCGTGTGTACAAGCCTTCACTTCGACTTTACATCGTGTCCAATAGAGGACTTTTAAATGCGCCAGCTTTTATATGTACACTCAACCAGAAAACTTCCGTCCATCGTTTTGTCACGGAAGACGATCGTCGTCATAGGTAAATAAATGTATCAAACAAAATCAGCTTTCTTGGTGGTGGGTCTTCTAAAGAGACTACTTTCGAAAGCAATTGGCCTAACTACTGTCGAAAACACCCACGCTTTCAAAATGTTCTTACATCTGAACGGCATGAGTGCTTTCCACCTGCGGTGGGAAAACAAATGTATAAGTGCGACACCTGATTTCTCGAAGGGCCTAAATGAAATACAGTGAAACCTCGGTGATACGATCAGAGGTCATACGAATTTCGGGGTGATACGAATTTTTCGTTGGTCCCGGCCAAGGCCCATTCGCCTGCAGTGTAATGGAGTGCGGTTGTTGCGAACCGACTTTCACCCAGCGACGTTTGATACGAACGCACGCTAGCGCCCAGGTGCGAAGAAGCGCTGCCCGCGCTGTCGCGGAAGACGCGCCAAGCACGTGCGAGCGCGGCAACGCAATCGTGGAATGCGCGCCGCACCGCCAAATCGTCAGAATCACGGTGTAGGGAAAACACTTTTCTTACCGTCAGAATAAAATTTCAGAGACGCGTCACGGCCTCCGAGATTGCGTGCGCGAATCTTTGAGGCTCTTACGTGCCTCCGTGTGCCTTCACGTTTATATTACAGGGGACATTATCGCCATGCTTTTTTTTTCTAACGCGTCGACGCGGGCTGCTGTCGTACTGTGTTTACACGTGCCTGCCTTGTGCATGAGACATCTTATGAAAGGTGGACGAGGACGGAAAGAAGGCGAGGACGGTCTTAGCGAAGGAGTCAGGCCTCACAACGTCAACATGCGCGATCGTTGAGGTCGCACTTGTGTGGGCACCGCCGTAAATCTCCCAAAAGTTATCCCTAACACCTCCGCGATAACAAAATCATAACACAGGACCGTGGTTCTGTAATTTCGTGGCCTTCATCCATCGCGTCAAAGAGCTTCTTTCGTTACTTTCGATGCAATACTCCGGTGTCATGCAATAAAACATACTAACATTTGGAAGGGGCTACTGCTGTCGTGAGTGACAACACGCCTGGTTCATTAATTAAATACGCGCGCACGGGCCGCATTTTTACGAGTTCTGGTATGATTGGCGACATCTAAAAACTTAATAGACAATCATTCAGGGTTCTTCCTGGCAATGCTGCGGCCCTGAAAAAACAATAAATGAAAATGTATGCCAGCTTCCTTTTCTCGCATGCTAATTTTCCATGCTTTCTGGTGATACGAATTTTGGATGATACGAATATTTTTGGTGGTCCCGTGAGATTCGTATCACCGAGGTTTCACTGTATATAGTGGCTGTGGGGAAAACATCTTAGTGCGACAAGACGTAAAGCCGACATAAAGTATTCTAAATACAAGGAATGCTTGTACATAAGGATGATTTGATCCTAAACTCGCGTTTTTTTCGGTCGAGGCGAGCGCATTTGTGGAGTCGTTCGCGGTTGTGACAAATGTCATAAAAACCAGTGCTGGGCAGTATCGAAGATACATGTATCTTCGATACTATCTTAGATACTCTTTGGGTATCTTGTATCTGTATCGCGATATGTCTCGCAAGACGTGTATCAGTATCTGTATTTCCGATACATTGAAGACTGTATCATGTATCTTATGCTACAAGATACTGCGATCGCAACACCGCGGTGCGAAACAATAAACGTAGGTTGAACTCCGCTTCTTAAGCTGATACTGCTCCCACTAAGCCACCAGATTGAAACTAAAGACAATGACCTTATTTATCTTTCCGCAAGAGTTTTCCAGCGAGGTCAGATGATGAGCTCTGAGCGTCCCTATCGAGGACGCAGAGTCACGTGGGGGCGCTCGCGTCGT
The DNA here is from genome assembly GCF_013339695.2 of Rhipicephalus sanguineus. Taxonomy (NCBI): domain Eukaryota; kingdom Metazoa; phylum Arthropoda; class Arachnida; order Ixodida; family Ixodidae; genus Rhipicephalus; species Rhipicephalus sanguineus. The sequence continues at coordinate 135,515 of NW_023614197.1, read as the reverse complement.
CTCGAAAAACGCGCGAACGTCTACGCCCAGACAGCATTTTCTTTTCACGGTTTCCTTCTTTTCTCTTTAGTTGTGTCTCTGCTATGGGACTTGGCTCATAGCTACTACCCTGTGCCGCGTGCTCCAGTGCATGCGGTGTCTTTTGCACAGATTCTGATGCCGCTGTAGTGTCGTTATCGAAGTTTATCTTGCGTTTGCGTCGTTACGAATTCTGAAGGATGCAAGAAAAGGGTTGCTTTGCGTCTCGTGGCTTTCACACCTCAGCGATGAAAGTTTGACTTACATGCAATCAGATTGACTTATATGCAAAGAATATTCTAATAGCTATAGTACCACAGGTACCGATGCTGGATTTAACAGAAGAAACATTCACATAACAGAAGCTGCCTTAGCGTACATCTCATTTATTTTATTCAATGAGTTTAAAATCATAATTCGATTATTAGCACAAGTTCTTTCTAAGCTGTCCTTTTCCATCCCATACATTACCTATGTACTCTGTATTGCTTTTTTCGGGTCTGCTTACGGCAATATGTCTTCGACGTGCCGGCAACGTAAGCGCTCTGCTTTATTCTTACTTTTAGCTGTCTACATTATTTCTGCTACTATTTACAGACTTAGATTCGACTTAGTTTACTGTTATGTCAAGGCGACGTTGAGAACAAAAATATAATAATCTGAGCGTGTTTGGAGTATGCAGTAACAAAGGTTTTGCTTACTGCTTAGTAATATAGCGAAATTGAGTTTTCATGATATAACGTAAATTATTAGAAGCCACCTCAATGATGTTAGCAAAGGGATTGAAGAAACATTGTGTTACAAAATGCTCCGTTTTTCTAATGAGCGTTTGAACAAGTCCGGTTTACGCTACTTTACATAGGCACTGAATTTTGTGTGGTCTTATCTTAAAACCGTAATTGTCACGGCTATTATGGGTTACCGCCACGGTGGTCTAATGGTTATAGTGCTTGCTAACCTGTAGGTCGCGGCGGCCGCAATTTGATGCCCGTGTGTTTATATTTAAGTTTTGAACACCACGTGGTCGAAATTTCCGGAGCCCTCCACTATGGCGTCTATCATTACAATATCGTGTTCCTGTACTTATTCGCTGTGTTTGATACAGAACCGCTTTTCTATTTTACTTGGTTATATTTGTTTTCTTTCTTAGTCATCTCAAAATATTTTTACTGTTACTAATCACCAGGGGAATGGAGCTTCAGTGGCAATATAGTGTGAATAGCGGCGGTGTCCTGCGGCACTTCGTGGAACTATAGAACACGTGTGACACATTTTCTGGGCTGCAGATGTTCTCTCATAAAAGAAAAATTGTTCAAAGATCGCGCATTACTGAGTACGTCGCTTTACGCCTGCCGATAAGTAGAACATAAAAGTAATTGCAGTTTTATGTCCTATACGTAAACAAGGTGCGTCGCAAAGAATGTCGCTACCAGCGTTCTCGCTGATGCACACCTGTCCGGTCATCGGGTATTGCGAAAACCGTGATACGCTTGCAGGCAAGGCAGAACTTAACAACGGTATTTGCACGATTGTGCGGAGGCTTCTTATTGAAGATGGCAGCCCGCTAGCTGGCCGCAAGCAGAGCATCGACTCCCCCAATTACAAAAGCGGCAAGCGAAAACCATTATCAGCGAAATGTAATAAGAGCTGTTATGGTAAGCAGCTAAAACAAACCCAGTAAGTTGTTTCGGGAACAAAACTAATATACATTCCTCAAGAATACAAAACTTTGGAGATACTGACAAGCATTTCATTCAATAAACAAAATTAGTCGCAGTTATTAAACTTTCACGCAAACATTTCGTGCATCGGCGTTAAGTGCTACACAACCCTTTATGCAGATATATAATAAATTTCCGAATGTATCGAAGTATCCTAAGGTACAATTTGAATGTATCGCATCAGATGCAATCGCCGCTGTCGTATCTTGTATCTGTATCTCGAATTCCTCTTGCCTGAGAATCTTCTATCGTATCGCGATACAATTCCAAATTATCTTTGCCCAGCCCTGACATCGAGCATAGGGAAGCACATTTATTCATGTATAAATTCACTGATGCTCATGTGGAAGGCGAGTTTCAGCATAAACATACACGAGTATGCGGCAGGACGTGAGTATACGAACATGAATGAGTACTTGAGTCATATAAGCTGTGAGTATGATAGTGAGTGAACCCCTATGAGCGTCTGTGTGTGGTAGAGAGACGTGAGTACTAAGAAAATGAGCGATTGCAATTGCGCCTCAACGCCTTTCTCCAGAAATCTATGACCCCATGCGAATTCCGTGGATCACCTTGTGATCGCACCGCTGATTTTTTGCGCGTGTTGGGGCCAGTGCATCTTGCATTGTGCAGTATGCCGGCAGAGGCGTAATTCCCCTCATCGCATGTCACTGCCGATCCTCGGTCATTAACGTGCATCGTGCAACACGTCCAGATAACAAGTTTACCGATCGCCGCGGTGCACTAGGACACTATATAAATAGCCCAGTAGTGAACCGCACGATAAGACTGTATGGTGAAGCTCCCAAGAATTACAATACTAATAATGATGAGAAATAACACACAATAATGCCACGGAACGTATAGGGGTTGATTTTTGTACTAATTAGGATATAAATGTGAAGAAAGTAAAGTGGACGGAAAGAAACTTGCCGCCGGCAAGGACCGAACCTGCGACCTTCGAATAACGCGTCCGATGCTCCACCACTGAGCTACGGCGGCTGTCATCTTCCCTTCCACTTTTGTAGGGTATACATGTGAATTTAAACCTAGGAGTGTTAGTAAGCGCCGATCGCAGCCTTAGCAGCGAGTGTGGAACACATTTTTTCTGCCTGTTGGCCTCACGTATTACGTGACCTTTTCTCGAATTGGCAGCTGACAAATAATCCCTCGCATACTACCTGAAGGCATCAAATCTGCCAATAATCTATAAATAAAGGAAAGAAGAAGACTTTTAAGGGCTGGTTTTTCTTTGTTAGGCACAATATTGTTATGTAAATGACACGAGGCGTGACTATTTACAAGTGTACTTACACTGCTGTGCACAGCATCGATCAAGATGAGGACAGCACCCCCAGCAGACAGAGAGGCCAGTCCTCTTTGTCGTCTTCTGTACGCAGAATCTCTGGCTCTTGATGGGTTAGCTACGTAGCATTACCCCTGGCGGTAAACGCGCGCCGTCTCGGTGCACTTTAAACATGTTCCTCAGAAGGAGGGCGGTATTGTTTTAACCAACTGACGTGCACTACGTCGCTGGGCGTGTTTGCAGGCGGGTTAGTCTCGGAGACGGGAACGGACCTCGCAGGTGACGTCCGTTACCTGGCGGACGATACGGTATGCACCCATGTAGCGGGATAACAACATCTCGGACAGGCTAACACGACTAACTGGGCACCACAGGAGAACTAGGGAACCAGGCGAGAAACGAACGTTGACATGCTGCTGTCTAGAGGGTCCTTCTGGGTTGCTTGTGAAGCCGACCGCCTAGAGCGGGTGATCTGAAGCGCGGTGATCGCCACGAGCGATAGCTTCCCATTGCGTATTCGCTCAGCGGAGATGTAGTAGCTGGAAGTAGGGTGTCCAGTGGTAACGTCGGATCCCGGCCATAGAGCATATAAAAGGTGAGTAACCGGCGGTATCATGACGCGATAAATTGTAAGCGAAGTTCACGTGAGGTAGCGCCAGGTCCCATCATGATGGTCAGATGAGATATACATAGAGAGCATGTCCGTGAGGAGTGCGATTTAGGCGCTCGTGAGACCATTTGTTTGGGGATGGTAGGAAGTAGTCAACTTGTGCTGCGTTGAGGAAGAGCGTATAAGATCGTCAATTACTTGTGACAAAAATGCGCGGCCACGATCGGTGAGCAGTTGACGAGGAGCGCCATGGTGTAGAATGATGTCATGGAGCAGAAGTCGGCAGCGTCAGTAGCAGTGCTGGTGGGAAGCGCTCGAGTGATGGCGTACCTGGTCGCATGGTCTATAGCAACGGTGACCCACTAGTTGCCAGATTGGGACTCAGGAAAACGGCCGAGAAGGTTTAGACCAACACGGAAGAAAAGGTCGTAGGGATGAACATCGGGTGAAGAAGTCCAGCAGGGGGTGCGGCAGGTCGCTTCCGACGTTAGCATTTATCGCAGGAGGCCACGAAACGTCGAACGGACCGGGCGAGACCGCGCCAAAAGAAGCGGCGCCGGACGCTGTCGTACGTGCGAGATATGCCCAGGTCGCTGGCAGTGGGCTCGTCGTGAAGCTTACGCAGGGATCGTTGAACGCAAATGTTTAGGCAGAACGAGAAATAACTCAGGGCTATCGGGCAGAACGCTACGGACGGTACAGCGTGCCATTCAAGAGGACGAACACGCGGAGTGACGCATCGTTAGGGGCAGACTCGAGAAGGCCAATGATTGATCGCAAGGAAGCATCGCGAACGTTGTTCGTCACCAATCTGTAGAAACTGAGACCTGGACATGACGCTGGGGCTAGGCTCGATGACCGATCCGTCTGGCTTTTCAACAGAGTAAAGAGACAAGCAATCGGCGTCCAGGTGGAGGCGTCCACACTTCTAGGCAACTGAGTAGGAGTACTCCTGAAGACGCAGCGCCCACCGGCCAAGTCGTCCAGTAGGGTCCTTCAGTGAAGAAAGCCTACAGAGCGCGTGATGATCTGTACGGCATGGAATGGGCGGCCACACAAGTTACAGCGGAATTATTATTAGTATTCTTGTGTTTCTTGGGGAGCTTCACCATACAGTCTTACCGTGCGGTTCACACTGGGCTATTTAAATAGTGTCCTAGTGCACCACGGCGATCGTAATCTTGTTTATCTGGACGTGTTGCACGATGCACGCAAATGATCGATGATCGGCAGTGACATGCGATGAGGGGAATTACGCCTCTGCCTGCATACTGCACATGCAAGATGCACTGGCCCCAACACGCGCAAAAATCAGCGTGCGATCACATGGTGATCCACGGAATTCGCAGGGGTCATAGAATTTCTGGAGAAAGGCAGTTGAGGCGCAATTGTAATCGCTCATTTTCTTAGTACTCACGTCTCTCTACCACACACAGACGCTCATAGGGGTTCACTCACTATCATACTCACAGCTTATATGACTCAAGTACTCATTCATGTTCGTATACTCACGTCCTGCCGCATACTCGTGTATGTTTATGCTGAAACTCGCCTTCCACATGAGCATCAGTGAATTTATACATGAATAAGTGTGCTTCCCTATGCTCGATGTCAGGGCTGGGCAAAGATACTTTGGAATTGTATCGCGATACGATAGAAGATTCTCACGCAAGAGGAATTCGAGATACAGATACAAGATACGACAGCGGCGATTGCATCTGATGCGATACATTCAATTGTACCTTAGGATACTTCGATACATTCGGAAATTTATTATATATCTGCATAAAGGGTTGTGTAGCACTTAACGCCGATGCACGAAAATGTTTGCTTGAAAGTTTATTAACTGCGACTAATTTTGTTTTATTTGAATGAAATGCTTGTCAGTATCTCCAAAGTTTTGTATTTCTTGAGGAATGTATATTAGGTTTGTTCCGAAACAACTTACTGGGTTTGTTTTAGCTGCTTACCATAACAGCTCTTTATACATTTCGCTGATAATGGTTTTCGCTTGCCGCTTTTGTAATTGGGTGGAGTCGATGCTCTGCTTGCGGCCAGCTAGCGGGCTGCCATCTTCAATAAGAAGCCTCCGCACAATCGTGCAAATACCGTTGTTAAGTTCTGCCTTGCCTGCAAGCGTATCACGGTTTTCGCAATACCCGATGACCGGACAGGTGTGCATCAGCGAGAACGCTGGTAGCGACATTCTTTGCGACGCACCTTGTTTACGTATAGGACATAAAACTGCAATTACTTTTATGTTCTACTTATCGGCAGGCGTAAAGCGACGTACTCAGTAATGCGCGATCTTTGAACAATTTTCTTTTATGAGAGAACATCTGCAGCCCAGCAAATGTGTCACACGTGTTCTATAGTTCCACGAAGTGCCGCAGGACACCGCCGCTATTCACACTATATTGCCACTGAAGCTCCATTCCCTGGTGATTAGTAACAGTAAAAATATTTTGAGATGACTAAGAAAGAAAACAAATATAACCAAGTAAAATAGAAAAGCGGTTCTGTATCAAACACAGCGAATAAGTATAGGAACACGATATTGTAATGATAGACGCCATAGTGGAGGGCTCCGGAAATTTCGACCACGTGGTGTTCAAAACTTCAATGTAAACACACGGGCATCAAATTGCGGCCGCGCGACCTACAGGTTAGCAAGTACTACCATTAGACCACCGTGGCGGGTAACCCATAATAGCCGTGACAATTACGGATTTAAGATAAGACCACACAAAATTCAGTGCCTATGTAAATAGCGTAAACCGACTTGTTCAGACACTCATTAGAAAAACGGAGCATTTTGTAACACAATGTTTCTTCAATCCCTTTGCTAACATCATTGAGATGGCTTCTAATAATTCACGTTATTATCATGAAAACTCAATTTCGCTATATTACTAAGCAGTAAGCAAAACTTTTGTTACTGCATACTCCAAACACGCGCAGATAATTATATTTGTTCTCAACGTCGCCTTGACATAACAGTAAACTTAAGTAGAATCTAAGTCTGTAAATAGTAGCAGAAATAATGTAGACAGCTAAAAGTAAGAATAAAGCAGAGCGCTTACGTTGCCGGCACGTCGAAGACATATTGACGTAAGCAGACCCGAAAAAAGCAATACAGAGTACATAGGTAATGTATGGGATGGAAAAGGGCAGCTTAGAAAGAACTTGTGCTAATAATCGAATTATGATTTTGAAAACTCATTGAATAAAAGAAAAGGAGACGTACGCCAAGGCAGCTTCTGTTATGTGAATGTTTCTTCTGTTAAATCCAGCATCGGTAGCGGTGGTACTATAGCTATTAGAATATTATTTGTATATAAGTCAATCTGATTGCATGTAAATCAAAGTTTCATCGACGAAGTCCTTCAAATCGCTGAGGTGTGAAAGCCACGAGACGCAAAGCAACCCTTCTCTTGCATCCTTCTGAATTCTTAACGATGCAAACGCAAGATAAACTTCGATAACGACACTACAGCGGCATCAGAATTTGTGCAAAAGACACCGCATGGACTGGAGCACGCGGCACAGGGTAGTAGCTATGAGCCAAGTCCCATAGCAGAGACACAACTAAAGAGAAAAGAAGGAAACCGTGAAAAGAAAATGCTGTCTGGGCGTAGACGTTCGCGCGTTTTTCGAGACGACGCGAGCGCCCCACGTGACTCTGCGTCCTCAATAGGGACGCTCAGAGCTCATCATCTGACCTCGCTGGAAAACTCTTGCGGAAAGATAAAATAAGGTCATTGTCTTTAGTTTCAATCTGGTGGCTTAGTGGGAGCAGTATCAGCTTAAGAAGCGGAGTTCAACCAACGTTTATTGTTTCGCACCGCGGTGTTGCGATCGCAGTATCTTGTATCATAAGATACATGATACATTCTTCAATGTATCGGAAATACAGATACTGATACACGTCTTGCGAGACGTATCGCGATACAGATACAAGATACCCAAAGAGTATCCAAGATAGTATCGAAGATACATGTATCTACTGCCCAGCACTGGTTTTTATGACATTTGTCAGAACCGCGAACGACTCCACAAATGCGCTCGCCTCGACCGAAAAAACGCGAGTTTAGCATCAAATCATCCTAATGTACAAGCATCCCTTGTATTTAGAATACTTGATGTCGGCTTTACGTCTTGTCCACAAAGATGTTTTCCCCACAACCACTATATATTTCATTTAGGGCCTTCGAGAAATCAAGTGTCGCACTTATACATTTGTTTTTCCACCGCAGGTGGAAAGCACTCATGCCGTTCAGATGTAAGAACATTTTGAAAGCGTGGGTGTTTTCGACAGTAGTTAGGCCAATTGCTTTCGAAAGTAGTCTCTTTAGAAGACCCACCGCCAAGAAAGCTGATTTTGTTTGATACATTTATTTACCTATGACGATGATCGTCTTCCGTGACAAAACGATGGACGGAAGTTTTCTGGTTGAGTGTACATATAAAAGCTGGCGCATTTAAAAGTCCTCTATTGGACACGATGTAAAGCCGAAGTGAAGGCTTGTACACACGAGAAATTTCCCGCAATTAAATGCTGACGCGTTGTGTGGCAGCGGGATGCGGCTGCTGTGGGCCGTTACAGACGCTGACGAATGTTGCGAAGATGAAAGACGCATTGGGGATGCCGCTCCTGAATGAAGGCCGCAACCTGCAATGAAAATTTATGGTTACGCGTCACTTAAACAACTACAAAAGCAGACACTTCGTACATATTGCTATATTCATTATATTCATTCTTCATTCGCTTCTATAGATGTCAGTGCTTCTTTTGATTGAACCTGGCCATTGATTGGTGACATTTCCATTGGTGAGATAGCAATTCGTAGGATACATTTAAGCAGCAGCAATCGAATCAATTGCTTTGTCTTGTAAACGGTTGCCTAAAGGATGGAATGGAAACTTAATTTTCTTCTAGCAGTGACTTCCGTTGTGTAGGCTGCAAGTAAAGCTATTCGTATAGGTAGCCAAAGCTTCGAAATGAAACCGGATCCAGCAGGATGGCTTTGAAGATTGACAGGTTAGGTTCGCCTTGTTGCATTTGGCTCCATCTGCAGTTGTTGAGAAGAAACGCTGTGACGCTACACACTGGCCCATCCTTGCGGGACGGCGCGCTACCCTCCTTTAGTAGAGTACTTATAGTACTCCTATTCTTTAAAGGGCCCCTCACCCGGTTTGACAATTTTGAGCTAACGAGCGCAATGCATACATTGTGCGTTCGCGATCACGTCTGCCAAAATTTGCAACGCTACGTGCCGCGGAAATGGGTCAAATTTCAAGGTGAACGCTGCTTGCCCTTCCTTTCGCGGGCACGCGCTTTAGAGAATGGGGGATGACGTACATGAGAAAATGGCCCTACGTAGATTGTAGTGCTGTGACGTCGTTCCTCCACGTAGACGACTGTGCACTGACGTGGCCAACAGTAGCACGTGACAATGCGATAATTATTTTACACATGTGTATTTTGTGTAATTTGTTGCTTGAACAGATTATTAATACTTGGGAGAATAATGAGACACACAAAAAGATTGTGTGCGTCTTTCTCGTTTTTTTTTCGTGAATTGCAGGGAGATGCGGGGCTAATGCGTCTCCCTTACCCATGCGTTCCTGTCACCGCGGTTAGCGCATCGAGCAGACGCCAGCCCTGGAAACGAAAGTAATGTTCTGGCGCGTTCGACCCTCATTATGGTCATTTATTCTACCGCGTCCAAGTAAACGTTAATGCGGCACTGGCTTACGATACCGCCACTCTCGTGCCCGTACAAATGTTTCAACTTTTATGCCCGTCCCGCAGAAACAGGCAGTACACCACAGAGAACGCCGACAAAACGCCCACGGCCGCTACATAAAAAAACGGTAGCGGCCGTGCAACGCCGCTCGCGTGCTCGGGCACGTCATGCGCACGTGACCATGCATGCGCAAGACGTGTTCATGCGTATGTATCAAGTGAAGAGGGCAGGGAAGGAATTTGGCTTGCTAAGGCTACACGAGGCGAGTGGCAAGGGTTTGAAACTCGCCTCTTCGCATCATGGTTTCGCGCCGCTACAAATTATTGTTTTTCTCAGCTAGTAATGAACCGATTTGAAAACTTCTTGCGGGATACTGCTCTTCATTCGGCACACAACAACTTCCAGCGTCTCACTAAAATTTGCTATGTGGCCTGGTGAGGGGCCCTTTAAAGGGCGAAGCACCTTAGGGTCGAGGCATGTCCCTTGTCCGGCCAGGCGGCGGCGTGTCTCAGTTTTCCATGGACTGCGCTAGGGGCGCTGCGGTGCACAAGGGCGTACCATAATTGTGACAGAGCAATATTCAACACCTAGACGCACAAACCATTTTACTAGCCGGCGACTTCAACGTAGAAATTATAGGCCTTAGAACCAAGATTTGTCGCCGACGCTCGATGTCCGCTGTCAAGTGGTTAGAAAACCGTTGCTAAAGTCGAAAATATATGTGTGTGTGTGTGAATAAAAAAAAAAGGTTTACAATAGGCGAACAACAATCGCAATTTTGGCGAAACCATAAAGAACACCTACAGGCACAAAACCGTAATACTAGTCGGCAACTTCAACGTAGACATCATGCACCGAGCTTTGTCATCGACTCTTCATCACTTTATGTCACTTTAAATACACGAGAGGAGGCTGCTGTGCAAATGCGTATATAAGCGCGTTCCAGACCACACGTTCTCTTTCTGCCATGGATGAAAATGAACGTAAGGCGCGGCATGCGGCTCCTCAACGGGAACGCCGACGACAAGCTACTACTCCGGAGGCGAGGGCTCGAGGAAGCGGCGGCAAAACGGCAAAAACGAGAATCGAGAGATTCAGGGTGACCAAACGATTGCAGAGCTTCGCGCATCATCATCATTCACTTCGTGGATATGCGTTGATTTTCTTTTTGAAACACATACATGCTGCTTTTCTAAAGGCACCATACGCGGCAGGAACCGTCGTTAATTTTAGGCCGCATAGGAGCAAATGTGTGGCGGCACATAAGTGTTTTCCGCATGCGCGTACGCTTTGAAGTAGCGATTGCCGAACGAAGTTTCGTTCGTTTTTTTTCCAACAAGTAATCAATCAAGCAACTTATCATTTTAACCTCGAATAACGAACATGATATAGAATCATCGGTAATAGCAAACTGTATACGAACTTTGGTTGGTAGCGCCTTATTTTGTTCACATTTATTCGCTTTATAACGAAATCAACTACACAGGAGCCGCAGCGATATCGACTGTAACGAAGAATATTTGGATGGCGCGAGGCTCGAAATAATTCCTTCACTTACTCACGCAAACACAGGGACAAGAGGAGACTTACGAGGACTGGCGCGATCGAACGACTGATTTATTTTTCGGAATACACACATATTTAACGGCCCACTGTTCTGCACGATGAGGTTAAAAACACGAAAGACATGGGAATAGGCGTGAAAACCGCGCCTATTCCCATCGATAGTATGCTATCGATGACTTCAACTTCAAGTTTCGGCACTCTCTGAGCAGTTCTGGACAGGTAACGCAATACAAGGGTTAAATTAACACGTGTTTTATCAGTTTTGTTTGCGAGTTTTTTTTTCCACCGCGGAGAGATTGTAAAGCTCGTTCGCAGTCGCGTAGGTGAGCGCTCATTGTTTCAGACTTCGCGTCGAAGTCGCTCGTCGGTGCTCCACAGTAACGGCGAATTTCGACGGATTCTGATTAATCTGAGCAGGAATCACTGGATAATGGTAGCAGCACAGACACGGAAGACGACTGCGATTCCCCAGGCTTCAGTACGGACGGCGAAAGTGCGTCAAACCTCCCCGCAACATCAGCAGCTATCTCCCGGTAAGTTTCGTGTTCTCCTCGGGTGGTTTTATCGCTGCCGCGCGTCGATTTAAAAACATCCGGTGCGTTTTAAAAAAACAGCTCTTATCTGCAAGGTGTTAACGTCATTCGGGCGGGAGCATTTGGCGCCGGCTGCAGAAAGAGCGCAGTTCTCTCCGCGAAGACGGCACGGAGTGGACTTTGACTCAACGCTCCAGTGTGCTGCGCGGCGGCGTGTTCGTGTTGTTTTTCAGCGCAGAAGTCGTCTGAGAGATATGCAACCATGCATATAAGCATGCGTGAATGCATACTTTCGAAAAGCCAACATACAGTGAGAGGGACGGATCCATGGAGGAGGTCACTAGGAGAAGATGAGGAAGTTTGTCTCACTCCATCTGTACATGGTAATCGTTGAAGTCCCGCGCTTGCATTGGTGTTGGTGTCTATGACACATATTTCCAGGCCTTCGTCCACCGTCAGTGATGCCACAGAAAAGGTTGTCTCTGATCTGAACAAGAGGACCATCGCATCCCACGTGAGCTTCACCACGTGTCTTCTCTATTGCAACACATGAACGATTCTTCTGCGCTATTTTTAACCCCGTCGGAACCTTTCAGTGGATGGAAAATGGTGAAATCTGAAGGTCGGTATGGTATTCGGCAGCATATGAGGAAAAAAGACGCCGTGTGAGGGTGAAATTATGGATTTTTGCAGATTTGGAACAGGCTACACTGTTCAGTGTAACGAATACACAGGAAAATTGAAAAATACCAGAACTGCAATCTATGCTAGGAAAGTTGAACACAAGAAAATTTTTTTTCCGAAACATGTACAGCCAGCCTTTGTTTCACCGCGTCGAGAAACTGCATCGCGCGGTGGCATGATAGTCACTAGTGCCTATATTCTTGTATTTATGTGAATAATCTTTGTACTTACAGAGCTTATATTTCCAGTATTATTCTAAGAGGGCTTTGCGTTCAAATTGTATATTTCGTTTTTCTTTTATAGTTTACTTTTTGCAGAGTAGCATTGATGTTTTTATGAATCTTTTTTCCTTTTTGATGCATTTTTCTTTGTTGCATATTTTTTTATTATATTCGAAATAAATCCGTTGTTTGTAATTAATACTGTTGGAACGTCCCATTCATCCTCTATCATTTGATACCCTACACTTTAGCATCAATTACTTTCTGGAGCAGGAACAAAATATTTCCTGGACTAGCCCAAAAATTACACCATCTCCCGCTAAAGGGGACCATGAGGCGATGCGAAGCCTGAGCACTTGCACGATCGCGTTCCGTTGGCGTTCGTTGGGCATGCTGCCGACCTCGCGTCCTGGAACGCGAAGAGGGACGCTACGCGCGTTACATGTTCCATCTAGCCTGGCCGTTAATTCTCACAGGGCGAGCAAGGAACGCGGTCGACAGGCGGGCGAGAGGGGGGCAGCGTAGGAGTGGAGAGAGAAGGGGAGGGGACGCGCATGCGCTCGAGCTCATCGCGGCGTTAAGCAGGAGAAAATTTCGCACGTCTAGCCCGCGTTTCAGAGGAAGAGTAGAAAGGAGAAGTGGAGAGGGGTATGGGAGAGGGTGAGTGGAGAGGGGAAGTTGAGAGGAGGTGTGTGGAGAGGGTATGCGATGCGCAGTAAGGGTGGTCACGCCGCACACCACCACCACCGGATTGAGCTCCGCCTTAAGATACTTCGCATCTAAAACCGATTTTTCCGCGGTCACGAAAGTGCTAACGTACTGATATCAGCGCCCACTCTTTTGCAAGCAGAGGAACCGAGGGGTGGCTAAAACACTTAATGTTGCGCTTTTCGACGAGTCTAGCTCCCACGTAGTAGTGATACCTTAAGTGCACGGGCTGTCTCACAGAATAAAAAAAGGGAGCAGGAAAGTACGATGTCAAGGTGGTGTTCTAGGCCAAGAACAAGATCGGAGGTGTCTGTGCTTTAGTTAATAAGAAATGTAAAAAACGGAACAGTGTACAAGAAATCTGTAGTAATAAACACAAGCATAAGTTTGTTGACTGAGCCATCAATGTAGATTACAGCATTCCGTTGTCATGTGATCATGTCTACCTAGCGCAAACTGGTAATGTATTAACACTAGACTAAGATAACACACGTCCAGTCTAAGATATCGTCCTTGCACACATTTAGCGCTGCATTGTAGCGAGTGCGCATGCGCACCGTGTTTTGAAACACCTGTATTGAACACAGGCATCGAAATAAAACTTGTAGGGAGATCGTGGAGGCCTATCACATCGACAGTTTTGCCTCGAAATACTGGCAAAAAGGGTATATTAAATATTGAAAGATAATTCGCCACCTCATTCTCTTTGTGGGGGCTGCAAAAAAAAATCTTAGATATGTGGTCATAAAAGTTCCAGATATTCTGATGTCTCTTAGTCCTCATTCTCATAAATGTTTTACTTTTTGGTCTGTTAATTTGAACACCAACATGCAGTAGAAGCGGCAATTTAGTCATGGCGATGTTAAAATATGTCGGGGACAACACCGAATCTTGTGGCGTGCCTTTACCAGCTAGTTTGATGATGTCACTGCGAAGTGAGCGTAATCCTATGGTTGCACTCCTGTGTGTTAGAAAGGCCTCCACATAGTCGTAAACTCGTCGTCCGCCCCGCGTCGACGAGATTCTCTAGTATTAGGTCATGCGAGACGTTGTCAACCGCACCGGATGTCCAGGGCAAGCAGAGCTTTGATTTGTGCTGAACTTGTCCTGCCCATTACTTCCTCTTTTAATTGGAGAAGTATGCCATGCGTGGACCGATGGGCCCGGTACCAAAACAATGTGTCTGGAAAAAATCCTTGGACTTCAAGGTATGGTTGCACGCTTTCGAGGACAACGTGCTCCATTAATCTACCGAGGCAAGATGGTAGTGAGAATAGTCGTTAGTTCCCGAGCTCGATAGGTTTGATTGGCTTAGGAATTAGGGTTATTAAGGAAGGTCTCTATAGCTCTTATACCGGCATGGCTTGGGATCCAGCAGAGTTTTATAGCTTTCGCGGTTTCATTTGCGTCTGTGATAATTCTCAGTATGCCTCCTGCAATGGGGTGCCGCCTTTTTATATGCTAGTGATTGGAGTGCGCTCAACGAGTCACTATATATAGACCGTTCCATCGGCCGAGGAGGACCGGTCTGGCAACGAGCGTTTGCCTCCTTCTGTCTCGTGCGCGACGGCCCGGAGTGTGCGGGCTGGTGCTTCGAAGAGTGGCGCTTCGGACAATTTTTGCGTGGTTTAGGTCGACCTTGCGAATTTTGTTCTCTTTTATTGTGATGACAGCCAGCGTAATGTCAACGGGACTGCACTGTGCCGTTTTTGGTTGTTCTAACAACTATAAAAAGGAAACTGCTGTCAGAATAAGTATGCGACATGCGTCACCAAACGCGGAGTGTTTGCGGTTGTGGGCACTCTTCAAGGTACATTGTTTGTGTTGCGTTACAGGTTCTAAATCGCAAGTGCCATGATATTCCGGAATTCTCAGTGTTCCACGCAGTCAAATGTCAATCGGCTCGGGATAAGCAGTCAAGTACGGCCCTGTCCGTTAAAGTGCAAAACATCTAATAATATAATATGTGCGTTTAACGTCCCAAAACCACGATGCAAAACATCTAAGTACCACTCGAGTAGCCACCTGAGTTGTTTTCGCTTCGTTTTTATTATTATATTTTAATATGATATGTTTGGTCTAACAATTAGCTTTGTAGTTCGGCTCAGCACAGTGATCGCTGCAGTTGATGTAAAGCGGTATTAGCACGGATGACAAATCGCTCACTTCGCAGCGGGGTAACCGGCATCATACTTTTAAATATTGCCTCGTACCAGCCTTGTAAAAACTGAACGGTTATTGAACACTACGTCAAAAGGACGTGGCGAGATATTTGTTGTGAGGTTCCAACTTCCGTAAGACAGCAGGGTGAATCGTACACGATGAGCGATATGAAAGCCGAATGGTAAAAAAAAGGAAAAGTGTTCTATCGCTACGTGTGTAGAACAACTACCTCAGGAACAATAATTCTTACGTGGTCAAGAACCGTGTCCGACAAGTCGTGCACTTCCCCGCCACGGTAGTCTAGTAGTTATGACACTCGACTGCAGACCCGAAGGGTTGCGGGATCGAATCCCGGCCGCGGCAGCTGCATTTTCGATGGAGGCGAAAATGTCTGAGGCCCGTGTACTTAGATTCAGGTGCACGTTAAATACCCCAGGGGATCGAAATTTCCGGAGCCCTCAACTACGGCGTCTCTCATAATCATATCGTGGTTTTGGGACGTTAAACACCAGATATTAATAACCACGGGGCAAAATGCTAAAAGAAATGCGGCAGATCGGACGCATTGTGGGAATCGGTTTCACGCGAAGCAGTCAGCGAGTGGCTTTCAATGCTGCGTTTGTTTTTTTTTTTTTGCTTTGAGTCAAGCCGTTAGAGTAGTCCTGTGCAATAGGGTAGTCTTGCGCACGATAGAGTGGTCGCGTGCGGTGGCGTAGCCAAGGGATGGCACACCGGGCCCTTTTTTTCTCATCTTATACAGAGGCCAAAATGACACTTGACCCCATGTGCCGGTGGCCACTTGAAGTGAAGGAGATGTCCCACCCCTCACCCCCCCCCCCCGGAAATAATTTCTGCCTAGGTCCTTGGTCCTGTGTAATATAGTAGTCCTGTGCACATCGTACGCTTACCAGGCACGCTGATTGCACTAACGCTGACTACCCTATAAAGTGGACGGGGGATTGCCGCCGAGGTAGCTCAGTTGGTAGAGCATCGGGCGCGTTATTCGAAGATCGCAGGTTCGGTCCCTGCCCGCGGCAAGCTATCTTTTCGTAAACTTTTCTTTCTTCATATTGCCTTACATTTACTACTAAAAACATCCCCTATACATTACTTGGTATTGTTGTCTGTTAGTGCTCATTAATATTGTGTATAACAAACAAAACGAGCCCTTAAAAAAATCACAGCATATCCACGGAGTGAATGATGATGAGTGTGCGAAGCTGCGGAGGTTCATCGGCAAACCGTGAATCTTCCGTCAATTCTGCCCAGTACATCATCACCGACGTGAGATCGGGCGCGTTTATGCTAAAGGTTCGGTGAGAGTTATGACGACTTGCAGCTCACTTTCATTTTACATGTACACTGTGAATTTTCATTGTTTAGAAAACCATTACTTTAGAAAACATCTGCCGTCTTTCGTTAAGCAGCTGGCGTCTTTTCGTTTGCTTAGAAACATCTGGCATCTTTTCGTTTTGCTTTTAGAAAACATCTGGCGTCTTTCGTTGGTTTATTTCATCATCAACGGCGTTTTGAACAAAATTTTATTGTTTAATCAAGCACAGGAGAAATCTCACCAGGCACTACCTTGGAGGTAAACAATGGCTGCTAATAGGAATGAGAGACAGAAGAAGTCGGCTTTTAGCTAACACTTACACTTCTACTTCTACTAACGTTTCCTACTGGAACATGCCAATGGCTGCTAATGGGGAATGAGAGACAGAAGAATTCGGCTTTTAGTTAACGCGCACGCTACAAATTTTTTATTCAACAACGCACAGGAGAAATCTCCCACCGGCACCACCTTGGAGGTCAAGATCTGGTACTAGCGGTACGACTGGTTACGCACTACGAGGGACGAACGGGTGCCGCTTTAAGGAGCTTCGCCCCTAAAAATTAACACTTCTTTCTTCATTAACAGCGAGGGCCTCGTTCTAGCAGACTTCATGCTTTCAGGTAGTATGCGAGGGATGATTGGTCAGCTGTCAGCTCGTAATAAGTTCACGTGCTACGTGACGCCAACAGGCAGAAAAGGAGTGTTCCACACTCGCCGTCATGGCTACTGGCGGCGCTGACTGATGCTCCCACGTTTAAATGTATACATATATACCCTATAAAGTGGACGGGGGGTTGGCCGCCGCGGTAGCTCAGTTGGTAGAGCATCGGACGCGTTATTCGAAGGTAGCAAGTTCGGTCCCTGCCCGCGGCAAGCTATCTTTTCGTCCACTTTCTTTCTTCACATTAACCTTACATTTACTACTAAAAAACATCCCCTATACATTACTTGGCAATATTGTCTGTTAGTGCTCATTAATATACTCATGTGGAAGTTTAATTTTCGACATATCGCTTCTAATATGTGGCAAAACGGTTTTACAGCGGTGGGTTTATTAGCATAAAGAACTCTTTCTCTGCATTGCGTAACATTGTTCAAAACATGGATGGGAGGGTATTGAGGGAATATTTAGTGCATATGTTGCCGTAAGTAGTAAACACCGTCTCTCGTCTAGGGAAGGCTCGTTAGCTTCTACATGTAGGCTTTCAACTGGGGATGTTCTGTATGCTCCCATGGCTAGTCGGAGGGTGTTCTTATGTATGGGATCTTGTCTTCGCAGGTATGACGGTCTCTTTGATGCGTATATGGCACAATCATAAACAAGGGTGCTGCATACCAACGATCGACACAGGTGAAGTACGCATCCGAGCCCCAGCTCTTTGAAGATAGGATTTTTAGGGTGTTAAGAGATGTATTTGGTTTTGCGTTCAGTGCATTCATATGAGGCATACAACTTCGTGATTTCTGAAATACTAGACCAAGGAACTTGTGTTCTTTTCTTATGGGCAGATTCTGTGTTGTTGTAAATTAGGGTCGGGTTGGAGTCCTCTTTGGCGTGGGAACAATAAAGTTGCCGTCTTCTCGTTTGAAAACCTGAAACCAATTTTCTCTGCCCATTCAGACTGTTTGTTTGTGGTTTCCTGGATCTGTCTTTCGCAGGTGTTTATGTTGGAAGAGCGACAGGCAATTTGTAGGTTATCCACATATATAGAATGCTCTCCGGAACGAGGTATAACCTTTGCAACGGAATTTATTTCCACTATAAAAGGGGTTGGGCTTAAAATACAGCCCTATGGTACCCCCTCTTCGCAGTGAAAGTACGCGAGAGGGTAGTGGCAATGCGGGCCTGAAAAGTGCGATTTGCGAGAAAAGTCCGATAAGCAGCTTAGTATTCTGCCTCTTATTCCCATATCGACCAAGTCACGTAGAACTCCGAACCTCCAGGTAGGGTCATAACCTTCTATTAAGAAAAATAAGACTGATAGGCACTGTTACTTATGTATAAATGCATTCGTATTGTGTGTTCTAACCGGACAAGGCGATCTAAGGTTGATCGACTTTGTCTAAAACCGCGCTGGTTAATATCTAGCAGATTAAGGTGTTCTAGGATGAACATGAGCATGACATTTACCAAGCTTTCAGATTATTTTGCTGCTTTTCTGAAGGCGCAGGGTTTTGTGGTGGTGATTTATCCGTATGTGGGGGTACCGTAGGGATAGAGCATTTCGCAACGAGGGCTGCGCAAAGATATTTTAAAGGGACACTAAAGAGACACCAATGAATCGGTTTAGATCAATAAATTGTGCTCTAAGAACTCTAATGTCATTAATTTTGCCATCATAGGCTCGTTATTAGAAGAGAAAATCAAGTTCAAGGTTTTATTTTTAAATTTCGCGCCTAAATCTCCCGACGTTACGTCATAGATTTCAAAGTGTATGTATCGTATTTTGGCGTCACTCGCTCAACAAAATTACCCAAAACTTGGTATGGTAAGTATATGGCCCTCTCAGAGGACAATGTAATTCATTTTTACTGATTAGGAACTACGTAGTTGCTATTAGGCGCGGTCAAAACAAGTGACGTCACGGCAAATGGTGCGGAAACTTCAAGGTGGCGTCCCCACCCACAATTAGTTTTTGCGCGCTTTCTCGCTTACTAAGCGTCTTCTCGCCGCAAGTGTGGTGTTTTCGGTATCGAGAAAGAGTACTTTACTAATATGAGAAAAATTGTTTTGCTCTTTAGTGTCCCTTTAAAACTGTATCGCGATACGATACAAGATACGATGAAGAGTACTCGAGGTGCAGATACAAGATACTTCCGGAATTATTGTATCCGATACGATACTTCCCAATTGTATCTTAAGACGCTTCGATACATTTGCAAATTTGATGTTATATATCCATATAATGAAGCAGCAAAGACCTATGTACAAAAGCGCTTACTTGAAGATTTCTTACTGCGACCAACTTTGTTTATTTTAATAAAACACATATATTTGTATCCCGAGAGTTTTGACATTCTTGCTCAAAGCTTACCAGTTTCATTCCGAAACTACTTATTGGGATTTGTTTGGCAGCTTTACATGACAGCCCTTTGTACGTTGTGCTGTCCGTGATTTTGTAGCGTTAGCTGCACTGGCCGAGCTCCAGCAGTTTTGTGTGGCCGTCCGAGAGCCGTGCTGCGCATGCGCGAGGAGAAGTGACGTCACACGGCGCACAGCTGGCGCACCGGAGCCGCCGCCGCCACCGCACGCGCCTCGCCGATCTGCCGACGCCATAGCCGTGACAGACATACTGGTGCCAGGCGTTGGTACCGGGCATGAGACGATGCCATAGAGACGGCAGCGTGCCAATACACTGACGTGTCTGACCTCCATGTTCCATACGGTCTTTGTGGCAATAGAGAAATGGCGTTGGGCAAAAAATAAATATACATGTGGCCCATAATGGGTACCATAATGGGTACATAATGTGTCCCATAATGTGTCTGTCATGGAAGCAGCAGTAAGCATGATAATCAAGGTAATCCTAGACAACCAGGAGAGCTAGAAATAATCAGCTGAACCTTAGCTACGCTACGTATATCCTGGCGTAGCCGAGCTAGGCCGCTACAGAATTTTTTTATTGACACTTTTGTAATTGGTGGTTGTCGCTGATCTACTTGCAAGAACGTCATGAAGAAGTCTCCGCACGATAGACCTGTGCACCGGTCCCAAAATCGCCGGTGGTGGCGCGCCGGTGCTACCACCTCCCGCGGCGGCGCGTCAACGGCGCGAGGTTCATCAGACCGGTGGCGGCGTGGCCCGGGAAGTAGGAGGGGAGGGGCGTGGATTGGAGTGTTTGTGCCTCGAATTTCGAAAAAAATCGGTTTTAACGAAAAAGCGACGCTGTGAATGCGATAGAAGCGTGTGGTGATGTTATACGAACTATGCCTAGCAGCTAACTTTTTCATGTGATCTCTCATAACCCTACGAAAAGGTGGTGTATTGGAACACGGCCGAGCCCGGGAGAGAGATGATTTTTGTGCAGTTTGTCATACCAGTGGTCACAGGACGAAGCGGTGAGATGACAGCACGCACAAGGGTATACGAGCCGTTTGCTGATGTCTGCCGAGATAGGGCGCGCCAGCGCTCCCGACCACGCCCTTATAGTGAATGTTCACACTTGCTATTCGAGCCACAAAGCACCCCCCCTCCCCCAGCTTCCCCACATGATCCTGTATCCGGCGAAATAAGGGAGGGGCGCTTCCTTTCTCTTTGATGAGCAATCGACGGCAGGCCTCGCACGCCGGCTCATATTATCGCATGCCTGCTCCGTGCGACGGAGATGGTCAGCTTGCTTTATCTCCGCTTCAGCCGTGTTCTTCATCAGCTTTTACTCACAGGTAGAGCATAAGATGCGCGGAGCGATGTTAATAAGTGGGACTTTATACGGAATATGACGGTGACCGCGAAAACCTCTGCAGAGTGTCCATATAATAGCCATCGCAATAAATAAAAAAATAGAAAAACAGTTTATACGAGCTCGCCTTTTTTTCTGGAGATCTGCATTATCCCCGCTGTAAAGAGTTCGTCCATTGGATGAACCAAATATTCCGGCGCCTCTTGAAATAGTTTCGTTCTCGCCATCACTACCGTTCTTACAGGCGATATCTCCTCGCCACTTAATTCTTTATAAAGCACGCATACAACGTCAGCACTAAGCGTTAAGCCTGTCAGGATTTCGCGTTTGAAGCAGGGTGGTAGACAATTCAGAAGTCATATTTCTCGTACATGGACCAATCGAGGGTATGTACCCCAATGATGTCAGTGAATCCCCGCTCTGGCGTCACTGAGCGCGCCAAAAAGACGAGAAATGCTAATAGCGCGCGCGTTTTTTATAAACGAAGTTGTTCTTCGTTTATAAAACGTAACAACGTAAAACGTTATAAACGTAAAGTGTCTGACCGTGCCCGAAAACTACCATCACAATGAATGGGTATGTGCCACCGAATCTGGGCAAATCCCATTGCGGCGAAGCCTGTAATAACCCTGATGAGTGAGAGCACAAGTACAGAGAGGGAGAGGGAGAGAAAGAGAAACAAACAGAGAGATGGAAAGAAGCGCATAATGAAGAAGAAAGGGGAAAACTCTTCGCGAGCCCGGATTCGAATCCGCCTATCCTCGATCAGAAAACGAGCATCCTACCACTGGCTATTCAGCCTATTCAGGCACGGTAGCAGAGAATGGCATAGCCTTGTATAGTATAGTGTAGAAAAGTGGTTGGAAAAGGAAGTGACAATGAGGGGGGGAGGTCTGATGGTGAGGTGGATGGAAAGAAGGAGGCGGGATAGAGTAAAGCGTAGCACAGAAGAATGTGAAACGGAGAAATAGAGCGAAAAAGAATACAGAAGGAAAAAGAGAGAGAGAGAGAAATAACATTATCAAAGGAGGGAGAAAGAAGTAGAGGGAGAGATAAAGGTAGAAAGAAAAAGCAAGCAATCATCGTGTCGTCTGGCGAACAGGTACCGCACCACCCTGCGAAGCAACGCACGTGCAGTAGCTAAGCCACGCCCATCGTCAGAGACATCGCTCGTAACCTCCGGCCTATATTGCATAGCCTGGTTGCGCCCGATCGTCTCCAGAGACTCCAGGGGCGTCCGAAGAAAGTGCGTACTCCCGAGGAGGAAGCCGCGCCTCTCGAAGCTACACGTGTAGGTCGGTGGGGCGTACGAGCGGCGACTGGCCCGTGCATCGTGGTGCCAAGCTTTGCGCGATTAGTGCAAGCTCATGATGACTGAGGGGCGCGAGAAAACGGCACACAACGAAAAGAAGTACACGGGACGACGCGCGTCGTCCCGTGTACTTCTTTTCGTTGTGTGCCGTTTTCTCACGCCTCTCAGTCATCATGAGCAAATACCAACTCGCCCAACTTTTTACTTTACTTAGTGCAAGCTGCCCGCATTTTTTTTTCAGAGGCTGTTTTAGGAGCTTTAAGAAGACAGGGCGTACAAACACGCACACAAGGGAGTAGTCAAGAAACCACAAGTGCCGCTAACAACTGAAAAATGATACAGCGGCGGAAAAGAAGGTGGGCACAAATATTATCGGCGCATTGTTGGGTAACAGGTGTCTCAGCTTGCGACTGCTTCTGCGCAGAGCTGATAGACGGAGCGATCAAGGCGACGGTGAGTTAAGGCAAATTTATATACATATATACAGAGGCGTTACATATTCGGCGCTGGGGCCGACAGCTTATTGGGCTCGCACAGCGGTGCGACGACGACCTGGGATTTCTTCGTTCGCTGTCTCTCTCTCTCCGCGCAGCTTGGTACTTTTATAGCCCTGGGCGATCGCTTGCATCAGCCAGGAGCTCGAAGCCTCCAATCAGGAACCGCCGTTGGTCGCTGGCTCGAACCGGATCCACGGATGAGAGGGCTTGCCACACGTTGCGGGAGAGATTTCCTTCGGTAGCGTCAGACGCAGCGCCGGAGTTGCCGGGGATTGCGTAAGGCCCCCGCCTCGTTGCATCAGCTGGTGTTGACGCTGGTTGCGTCAGACGTTTTACCAGCTTGAATGCCTTGTCGAAGCAAGGAAGTTTGGGTTGGGAGCCCTGGCATAACAGCATTCGCAGGCACGAGGCAATACCCATCAATAAGGTGTGCGTGGCGGTCTACGTGACAAAGAACTGTTCACTGTCTTGACTTCTCTCTTCCCAGGCAGCACGCCGCCATTGGACCGATCTCGGCCCAACGTCGGCAAATGACGGCAGCAATATTGGCCCCACGTCGGCAAATCACGCTCGCGCTACTTTCACCCGCATCGGCCCGACGTCGGCTAGCCGCCTTTGGGCCGATGCGGGCTTGCCGGCTTCGGGCCGACGTGGGCTAGCCAGCGTCGGTCCGAGACGGGCCTGCCGTTATGCAGCCGATGATGGCAAGCCGTCATTGGGCCTATGTATGCTAGCCGATGCTGGCGCGGTGTCGGCCCCGCCGACGTCGGGTAGCCGCCGGCGTGACCGTTTACACCCGTTATTATGTTTTAGCAGTGGTGGCTTACCGTGCGTTAAGTACGGTAGTACTGTACCGTCGTGGTCGGCACGTAGCTAGGTTATATGGAGACACCGGCGGTAGTTGCTCGATGCGTAAAGTAACCTGATCAGGCAGGCTGATACATGTGTTATAAAGTAAAATGGCTGCGTGCCGACCACGGCAGTTCGGTATTACTGTGGTTACTGTACTGTAAGTCAGCAGCGCTAAAATAGACTATTCGCGGCCCAACGACATTCATCGACTGCCATTGGTGCCATATTCGAAAAATGCTTCCTAATTAGAACGACTGCTCCACTGATGTCTTAGTGTGCGATTAAGACCCACAATTCTGTGGAACTGTGCAAGGCCGAAAACGAAAGTCAACATTGTCTCAAACAAAACTAAATTGATGAAAGGCCTGCTGCACCAACTACGCATGCGTCTGAGAAATTAAGGAGCAACACATTTGCAAGGTGATAAACACAAATTTATTCACAGATATGAACACACGCCAACAGTTCCGGAATAATTATGCCATAAAGGAATATCTAAACATCTATATATACCGTAGCCAACATCTAAAACAACCCCACAGCCACCGTATTCCTCAAAAAAAGCAGGACAATCCTAATCGAGATTGGCATCAGGCGCAAAATCACAGGCGTGAGCAGGGTTCCCCTCAGAGGGGGGAGGGCGAAGGTTCATCGTGGCGCCCCCCCCCATCCCTATTAAGTCAATGTGTTTGGCAGACCTTGCGCCCACCTCTTCTTAGGTGACTACGGGGGCCGGCCGCCCCCCTGCCCCAATGTGCGCACGCCTATGCGAAGAATTACAATCTCTTCAACGTTATGCGCGGCACATTCACTATAAATATTGAAAGAACTAGAACGGGCAAAAATAGGAATAAGGATTAACGAAGAATATCTTAGCTACTTGCGTTTTGCGGACGATATCGCGCTTTTCAGTAACGACGGTGCCGAATCACGAAAAAAATTCTGGAGATGTAAACGAAGGCAGCATTAAAGTAGGATTAAAGACGGACCCGAAGAAAAGAAAGATAATGTTAGGCGGCTTGCCGAAAAAGCGAGATTAAGAGTGGCAACTAGACTAGAAGATTGTGTATACGCGTGAGCTAATTACGAGAAGGGGAGCACCCCCCCCCCCCCCACGTTTATTAAGTTCACCAAGGAACGGTAGGCATTCGCAACACATGACTGGCAATTAAATTAGCGTTATTCTTTAAGCGGGAATTGCAATTTTTTCAGTGATATCTTAAGGGCCAAAAAGATGGATAAACTGCTGCACGCGACGCGAGAAACATTGCGAGCGGTACCACAAGATCCCATGAACTCTACATCTAAACAAGATAGACACGCACGCATTCCTAATCTAAAGGTAAGATTGTAACATAAAGGAATCGTGCATAAAAACCACTCACGTGTGCCCGTTGGATCGCTAAAAACACGAGCGAATAAAAGATGCAAGCGCACCTATCAGAATACACAAAACACGATGGTCAATAGAGAATACGCGATAAGAAGAGAACAAAAATCTGATGACACGTAACAGCAGTGAACACGCGGCCTTATATGAGGTGAGCGAGTTCAACATGGAAGCAGGGGACCACTGGTTTCTCGCTGCGGTGATCTCTGCCGAAAACAATGCCGGAATCCTGCCGCGTATCCGTCTCGTGCACGATTTTGACTTTCCACCACACATGTCCACACACCGCACTTCTTGAAGAATTCTGCTGGTCGGAGTGAAAAAAACCTGCTCCCGCAGCTACGACTGTCCCTCCGTCTGGACGGCTATCCTACCCTGCCTGGTCAAGCGAGTTTCGCGACAATGACGCTGAACGAGGGGAATGGAGGGAGGTGGGGGTAGAGGTTGAAGAAGAAAAAAAAATGCGGATTCTCCCTTCTTGAAAGCACGGCTCAGCCTACCACAATGGTGTGCGATTCCCCCAGCATGTCTATGGGCATGCCGTTTGAGAAAGGCGTTCGTCGAATTTTCATGCATCACTTGTTGCCACATGTCGCTGCATGAAAACTTTGCGTTGGAGCCGCATTTTTCATCGTATTTCACGTGCCATAATAATAATTTTATGCGACTGTTTCTGAAAGCACGTGGGAAGCAATCGTTGAGCGAGATTTTTACTTGAAAAAGATATGTATGTCACAAAATGGACGGCAACGAAGTGCAAATGCGAACTGACAACACGTGGCAAGCACGTGTTTGTCAGTTCGTTAAAGATGGTCAGCGGGCTAGTTGATTTGTAAACATTCAAACGACAAAACGTGTCTTCACTTCGCCCGGTCTTTTTTGCACCATACCTATTTTTCTCAAGTAATGAACCAACTAGCTCAGCAACACGCCTTGCTGAGCTTTTACTATTTTCATAAAGTAAATTATGTGACATCACTGAAGCAAATGCGCTTGTTACGCTTCACCCAAACACGCGCGTGAGTAAATATGTGTAAACACAGAGATCGGAAACTGTCCGTGTAGTATATGAGCGCTGGCGGCACACATTCAGCGGCTGAAAGGATATAGCGCTATAAATATGATGACAGGCTCGATTTATGCACAGAATTAGTATTCACATAAAACTTCTTCCGCTAAAAGCATTCGTGCGGGAATGTTTGGGTGAATTTTGATGCTGGATACATTAGCGAAGTCGGCCGACCAGTGGCAAAACATTTACGAAACAGAAGTACTTCGAATTTGGCCCATGAAGTTAATGGTATGTGTTATAACGTTTCAACATTTTTGATAGCGTTGAACAACTGGTCAACGAAGTGGCCATCTAATTTCAGTCAGTTATTCTTCTAAAGACCACCTTTTTTTGGTAGAAAAGTGACTGTGCTAGTGGTAGTTGTTAGTCATTGTCATAGCAGAAACCAATAAGAGAATGCAAGCTATTCAGTCGGCGATACTTCGCGCCCCGAGTCGTACGTGCGGCATTAGCACGGTACAATATTTGAACTTTGTTATTTGTGCTAGTACAGCAATCTATGTAGCGGTATTCTACAGCTTAAGCTACAAATATTCAAGCGCCTAATGCTCTATTGCATTACGATTGTATGCCAGGCGGGCGAGCTGCCGGGCTTCTTCGGCGGGCTAAAGGTAGAGTGCAACGTCCAGGTTATTCTCGTCACTGACGGCCGGCAACACGGCGTCCAGCGTCGTTGAGGGGCTTCCGTGAACTAGTTTGAACGGCGTCATATGTGCGCCGTTTCTTACACTGCCGTGTTATCTTCAGGTTATGTGCGGAAGATATTATGGCGTCCCATGTCATGTGTTCGACGTACAGTACATTGCCAGCATGTCGGCGAGGGTTTCATTTACCCGCTCGGTGAGGACATTCGCCTGCGCGTGATGTCCGTCGGTCACTTGTGTGGCTCTATTTCAAGATGGTTTGCGTTAGCTCTGCCGTAAAAGCCGTACCTCTGTCGGTGACGAGGACTTTTGGAGCGCCGCGACGCAGGAGGACGTTCTCAACAGGGCATGTATAACTGTCTGAAGGGAGACAAGAAAGTTCCAACATCGTCGATAAGCCATCGGCTCCGCCGATGTCAGCTGAAGCACGGCAGAATGACGGCATGCTCGGCCCAATGTTGCCGGTGAAAACCATCGGCTCGGCCGATGTCGGCGAAAGCACGGCAGAATGACGGCATGCTCGGCCCAATGTTGCCGGTGAAAACCATCGGCTCGGCCGATGTCGGCGAAAGTACGGCAATACGGCGGCTAACTCGGCCCAATGTTGCCGGTGAAAGCCATCGGCTAAGCCGATATCGGCGGAATAACAGCGAAACGCCGGCAAACTCGGCCCAATGTTGCCGGTGAAAGAAGTCGGCTAAGCCGATATCGGCGGGAAGACGGCAGAAGGCCGGATAACTCGGCCCAATGTTGCCGGTGATAGACCAACATCGGATGAAAGGCGGCCAAATCGGCCCAATTTTGCCGGCAGAAGTCAACGGCTCCGCCGATATCGGCGCCAGGCTGGCAATGCTGGCCCGAGGTGGGGCCGCGCGCTGCCGCCGTAAAACCAATATCGGCCCGACGTTGTGTGCTGCCTGGGTTGTGTCCGTGCTTTCACGTCCTGCCTTTTTAGCATGAATACTTAACAACTAGCTCAGCTATCTGTTTTTTCTCCATGGTGGGAACGCAGTCCATCCCTCTCGTTTGCGTCGAGAGTTGTGAAATGTTCGTGACGTCAAAATGACGTTGCAGGAGAAAACCGGAAACGAAGGGCGCGCTGCTCTGGCCAATCAGCGGACGTTGAAACGGACAGTCCGTTACATAGACACATCGAGAAGAGATCCCCCAGTGAAAATATGTATTTTATGTACTGATTGCCCGTTCACGTTAGAAGAAAAGGCTAACTGCGGCGCGCCGCAATTATTGCGCGGCGGCGGCGTGAACACTCCTGGGAGTGTAGCGGCGGCGCGAGCGACGTGAGCAAAAACATGCGGCGGCAGCGCGCCGGTCTACCGCAGGATGATGTAATCCTACTGACACTAAACGTCGCAGTATATCACTGCTATTCACACTATTGCCACTTCTAGCTCTACATAAATGCTGATTTCCAACAATAAAAAAACTTTCCGGGGCCTAAAGAAGGAAAACGAAGATGTCTTAGTCAAATAGCTTGGCGAGTCCGTACTAAACAACCACAGTAAAAAGTTATACAGGTTGTTTCACGTAAGCAGGACCAACTATGTGGCCTTACTTAGGTGGTAAAAAATAGGAACAAGTGCGCTTCGTAACGTCATAGAGCGCATTGAAAATTCACAGCATATCCACGGGGTGAATGATGATGAGTGGGGCAAAGCTCCGAAGGAAGTAATCGGTAAACCTTGAAACTTCCATGAAATTCGCCCAGTACATCAGATAAAGTGTGTGAAACACCGTGTATATATTAAACATCAAACTTTTATTGTACTGTTGGTTTACGTGGTCCCTTCATTATCACTGCTTTGTCATCATTGAAATGCAGGAAAAGTGTCCACTCCCTAGCGAAAGAGAAAGCACGCCAAGAGCGAGCGCCTTGTCTGTCTCCATCCGGCGATTCCGAGCGAAAGAGAAAGCGCGCCAAGAGCGGGCGCCTTTTACGATCGCAGGCATCCAATGATATGCGCCATTCGCATTATACAAGCGCCATCTGTCATCTGTAAACGGCAACTCTAACAAATACATGAAACGCCATCTCTTGAGCAATTCATTAAACTAGAGCTCTGGATGGATGGATGGATGGATGCTATGAGCGTCCCCTTTATAACGGGGCGGTGACAACTGTGCCACCAGGCTCGAAAAAAAAACCTTTACTCCTTTTTTTTCTTAGCGTTGGCCTAATGTCTTTACTTCAATTAAAACTATTTTACTAAGAAATTCATGAAACACCATCTAGTGAGCAATTCATTAAACTAGAGCTGGCTACATGCTACAACTACTACAGAGGAGGGAACGACCCACAACCTAAGGAGCTTCGTCCCTAAATATTATTTAGCGACGTACGTGCTGCGTGGCAAGCATATCCTGACTTTAGAACGCCGGAGAAATATGAAATCAAATCACGTGACTGCGCTCATGTGCTACCCTACTGCAGCACTCTCACACGCTCTTTGAGCGAAACAACCGGCGCGCGGACCGCCATTCTATCGCTTTTCAGGGACGATGGCATTTGGTTGTCGTGTGCGGCAGCAACAAATGTGGACGCACTTTCAAGACGAAGTAGCGGCCTCTCATTTCGCCACGGTCCACGCGCCGTTTGTTGCGCTCGAAGCACGTTTGGGAGCGCTGCAATGGGGTAGCGCACGAGGGCAGTTACGTGCTCATACTTCTCTGGATTTCGTTAAATGCCGGAAGATATCACTACGCAGCATGTACTTTTCGACAAAAAATTGGACCGGTGGTCTTGGAATGCCTTCCACCAGGTAACGAAATGCATTTTGTGCGAAAGTGAATATGGGATATGTTGCATAATTCATCTTAGTTAATTAACAAACAAAGCGATGTATAAAAGTACCCTAACGAAAGCCAGATGATCGTTAAACCATGTCATTGATATTATTCAGTTGACGTTAACCACTTCTTTGTAAATATTCGGTTCCAGTTACGTGAAACACCCTGTATAAACACGATACAGGCAGCACCCCTAAAATCCATAACAGAGAATGACTGATCGTCAACTTGGATAATAAGGTCAGACAATATAAAACTCAGTGCCTATGAAAAATAGCATAAAGGGGCGCCTGGCGACGCTCATGACAATAACGGAGTATGGGAATTACGTTTCTTAAATGCCCTTCCTAACATATTTATGATTTTTTATACTTTCAATTATCATAATAAAAACTGCATTTTGCTATTTTACTAAATCGTAAGCAAAATTTTTGTTACGGTACACTACAGGAACCCTCAGAGTATTTTACCTTTGTCGTCAATGTGGCCTTGACATAACAGTAAACTCATATGGAAAGAGAGAGAAGAGGGAGAAAGGAAAGACAGGGAGGTTAACCAGAAGCAGTCTCCGGTTTGCTACCCTGCACGTGGGGAGGGGAAAGGGGATGTAAAAGAATGAAAGAGAAGAAGAAGAAGAGTTTGTGACGACAGCACGCGACAAAATACTACAACAACAATAAAAAACAAACAAACAAAACGAAGTCATAACAGCAGTCCAAGTACTACACAGCAACATCAGTCATTTTTCTTCCATCAGTCATTTTCTTCCATCAGTCACAGTTTGACATTTAGTCTGGTTGCTTGGAGAAACCGCAACAACGCCTTCAGAGCGGCTCGTGCTGAAGACCGGGTAGGCCAGGGCCCTAGGATTTTCTTCTCCGTGAGAGGGCGGTTGTCCAGCTGGCCTAGTGCGGCTGAGAGGGCCGCTCTTTCGGAATTGAAGCGAGTGCACTCACAAAGAAGGTGCGCGACTGTTTCGCTGCACCCGCAGACTTCACATGACGGGCTCTCCGCCATTCCAATAATAAAGGAATATGCATTTGAGAAGGCCACTCCCAGCCATAGACGGACCAGCAAGGTGGAGTCACGTCGTGATAAGCTGGACGGGATGCGTAATTGAAGATCAGGGTCCAAGGTATGCAGCCGTGCACTTGTAAATGTCGATGATTTCCACAAGTTCAACGTTATACGACGAGTAGCAGTAGCAATGTAAACAGTAAACAGTAGCAATGACACAAACAGTAAAAACATATCAATAAAGCAGACAAGGAATTTAGAAGCAGGTTAAAAAAGTCATTATAGTAAACAGACGAGTAAACCCTATACAGAAACCCAGGCATTGTATGGGAACAGCATAGATAGCACTTGTGCTAACAATCAACCTATCATTAAATACACTTACTGAATAATTTAGCATGGAGAAGAAAGATACAATACTCCAAAATATCTTCTGTTATGCAAATACTTGTTCTATTGTATCTAGCATCTGCACCGGTTGTGCGATGGTTGTGAGCATCTCATTTACATATAAGTGAATCTCATCGTATGTTAGCGAAGCTAACATCCACGCGATCTTTCAAATAGCTGGTGTGTGAAAGCAGCGAGACGCAAAGCAACCCTATTCTTGCGTTCTTGAGATTGCAACGAAGCACCACGACAGAAAAACTTGGATGACGACAGCGTAGGGGGATCAGAATTTAGGCGGAAGACTCCGCAACGGAGTACGCAATAATGTGCCGTCGCTACGAACAAATGGCATCACGCCGACACAACTGAAAAAAAAAAGAAAACGTCGAGAACACCAATGGTAGGCTACACGTAGAGACATCACGTGAGTTTGCTCCACCAACTGGGACGTGTATACTTAATCGCCTGTGCTCGAGAGAAAACTCTGGCGGAAAGATAAAATAATGTCGCAGTAATCAAAAGAGGAAAATGTCTCAGGCCGCAGTCAGTGTTCAAATTTAAGTGATCAGGATCATCATCATCAGCCTGTCTACGCCCACTGCAGGGCAAAGGCCTCTCCCATGTTCCGCCAATCAACCCGGTCCTGTGCTTTCTGCTGCCACGTTATACCTACAAACTTCTTAATCTCATCTACCCACCTAATTTTCTGTGTCCCCCTCACGCGTTTACCATCTCTTGGAATCCAGTCACCCTTAACGACCACCGGTTATCCTGCCGACGTGCTACGTGCCCGGCCCATATCCATTTCTTCTTCTTGATTTCAACTATGATGTCTTTAACCCCCGTTTGTTCCCTGACCCACTCTGCTCTCTTCCTGTCTCTTAAAGTTACACCTATCATTTTCCTTTCCATCGCTCGCTGCGTCGTCCTCAATTTAAGTTGGACCCTCTTTGTAAGTCTCCAGGTTTCTGCTCCGTAAGTAAGTACCGGTAAGATGCAGCTGTTATATACCTTTCTCTTGAGGGATAGTGGTAGATCACCATTCATGATTTGAGAATGCTTGCCGAATGAGCCCCATCCCATCCTCATTCTTCTAGTTATTTCACTCTCATGGTTCGGCTCCGCGGTTACCACCTGTCCTAAGTAGACGTACTCCTTTACAACTTCCAGTGTCTCTCCACCTATCGCAAAGCGCTGTTCTCTGCCAAGATTGTTCCGCATTACTTTAGTTCTACTCTCTTCTACTTTCCGTATACAGTTCAGTAATCATGAGCTGTAATTCGTCTCCCGCGTTACTCATCAATGCAATGTCATCAGCGAATCGCAGGTTACTGAGATACTCTCCATTAACTCTTATCCCTGATTCTTCCCAATCTAGGGCCCTGAAAACCTCCTGTAAACACGCGGTGAATAACATTGGAGAGATCGTGTCTCCCTGCCGTACGCCCTTCTTTATTGGGATTCTCTCGCTTTCTTTATGGAGGACTATAGTGGCCGTGGAGCCGCTGTAGATTTCTTCCATTATGTTTATGTAGGCTTCGTCGATGCCCTGATTCCGCAGTGCCTGCATGACTGCTGATGCCTCCACCGAGTCAAATGCCTTCTCGTAATCTATGAAGGCTATGTATAGGGGTTGGTTGTACTCCGCGCTTTTCTCTATCACCTGATTGATAGTATGAATATGGTCTATTGTTGAGAAGCCTGTACGAAATCCTGCCTGGTCCCTTGGTTGATTGAACTCTAATGTCGTATCAATTCTGTTAGCAATTACTTTTGTAAATAGCTTGTAGACAACGGACAGTAAGCTTATGGGCCTGTAATTTTTCAGGTCCTTGACGTCCCTTTTCTTATGGATCAAGATAATATTGGCATTCTTCCAAGATTCTGGTATCCTCCCCGTCGAGAGACACTTCGTATACACACAGGGTAGCCAGTTTTTCTAACATAATCTCTCCACCGTCTTTCAACAGGTCTGATGTTACTTGATCCTCACCAGCTGCTTTGCCTCTTTGCATTCCCTTTAGGGCTTTCTTTACTTCTGTCAATACTGGTGGGATGTCAGATTCCTCTGCGCTAATACTGCTTCTTACGTTATCATCCTGACTGTCTCGGCTGCTGTACAGATCTCTGCAGAACTCTTCAGCTACCTCAACTATTCTATCCATATTGTTTGTGACATTGCCTTCCTTGTCCCTTAATGCATACATCTGATTTTTGCCTATGCACAGTTTTGTCTTCATAGCTTTGAGGCTTCTTCCGTTCTTTAGAGCATGCTCAATTCTCTCCATATTATACTTTCTTATGTCGGCTACTTTACGCCTATTGATTAGCTTCGAAAGCTCCGCCAGCTCTATTTTGTCTGTTGCACTTGAGGCTTTCATAGCTTGACGTTTCTTAATGAGGCTTTTCGTCTCTTGGGATAGCTTACCAGTGTTCTGTTTGACGACTGTACCCCCGACTTCCACTGCACACTCCTTAATGATACTAGTCAGATTATCATTTATTGCGTCAACACTAAGGTCGGTTTCCTTGGTTAAAGGCGCATACCTATTCTGAAGTGAAACTCTGAATTCCTGTACTTTCCCTCTCAGAGCTAGTTCATTAATCGGCTTCTTGCGTATCAGTTTCTGCCGTTTCTTCCTCACGTCTAGTTGAATTCTAGATCTTACCATTCTATGGTCACTGCATCGGATCTTGTTAACTACTTCCACATCCTGCACAATGCCCGGGTGGCCGCACATTATGAAGTCTATTTCATTTTTAGTTTCGCCATTAGGACTCCTCCACGTCCACTTACGAGTAGCCCGTTTTCTGTAGAAGGTATTCAAGATGCGTAAATTATTGCGCTCTGCAAACTCTACTAGTAACTCCCCTCTGGCGTTTCTAGAACCGATGCCATATTCCCCAACTGCATGATCTCCAGCCTGCTTCTTGCTCACCTTTGCACTAAAGTCGCCCATCAGTACAGTTTACTGCGTCTTTACCTTACTCATTGCTGATTCTACGTCTTCGTAGAAGCGTTCAACCAGTTGATCATCATGGCTGGATGTAGGCGCGTAGGCCTGTACCACCTTCATCTTGTACCTCTTATTAAACTTAATTACGATACATATCACCCTCTCATTAATGCTATAGTATTCCTCTATATTACGAGCTATATTTTTATAAATAAGGAATGCCACCCCTAGTTCTCTTATGTCAGCTAAGCCACGATAGCATAGGACGTGTCCGTTCTTCAGCACTGTGTATGCCTCTTGTGGCCTCCTAACCTCACTGAGCCCTATTACATCCCATAGAACACCCTCTAATTCCTCGAATAGTACAGCTAGACTCGCCTCACTAGATAAAGTTCTAGCGTTATACGTAGCCAAGTTCAGATTCCAATGGCGGCCTGTCCGGACCCAGAGATTCTTAGCACCCTCCGCTGCAGTCCAAGTTAAATGTATCAGGCTGCATGGTGGCAAGCTTCTGTACCCTCCTTGGCCAAGAATTAAGGCGAAAACGATGTGCTTAGTCGTTCTAACAACGTTGGACATAGCGCTGACCATCAGTGTTTACATAGGTAAGAATGTACTAGAATGTTTGCGTGGCGCGACCGGCTGCCTTGGAGGGGGCCGTTTGGTCTAGAAAATAGCAGCGGCGCTGCTGTTGACGACGCTTGAAAGCGTCTCCCACAGTGCTATTGTGGACATTGCCAAATTTCGCCAATGGTCCAGTCTGATTGGCTCGGTGGGTTTGTGCGGCCTCTCCAATTCGCTTAAAATGCCGCCACAACGAAAATTGACAAGATGGCGGAATCTGACAGCGTCCAGGATAGCACGCCGGGCCCACAGGCCGGCGCGTTTGCAGAAACGGCGACATCTCAGCTGAACTACATTAACGTGCCTGCTACGAATAATATACGCTGGATGAGTTCCTGGCAAACTCGAAGGGTGCTTTTTTGTGACGCACAAAGCGATTATAACTTGTCGGGCTATGGTGAATCGCGATAATAATATAATTCTAGTAAGTCATGTTGTTAACCTGTCGCTTCTACAACGCTGCATTATGCGTGGCTTCAAATTACACGCGACCTGGCACATCGTTGAGCTACTGGAATTCATGTAGTGCGCACGACCGTGATGCAACGTTCTACCAAGTTCTAACAAGGCATATGGCGTCAGAATGAAGTCACAAATTTTGTTAATTTTTTCACGTCATCAAATGATAATTTGTTACATCACTCGTGTTGACGCCGCCGACGGGGGACGTCGACGGTCAATTTCCGCGTTTCAGATGGCATATAAGCTTTCGCCTGAATAATAGGGAAATGTCCTACAAGGAAATAGTCTCCGTCGACAGCTGACCCAGAGGCGCCTACCGCAACCCAAGACGACGCCCCTCTATGTGATATGTCGAACGTTTCAAAGAGGCTTATACAAGCGGGTATTCATTCCATCAACTCGCTTGCGACACAAATTGTACATTCCAGCCAAGGCAAACAGCCGAATCTCCGGCGACCAGTGCTCCGGCCTGCCGACCGCCCCTCTGCCGCAGTGGACACATCTTTTGTTCTCGAAAGGTACATCGCCGCGTGTCTAGCAAACTCTCACTAAGCATACTCGAAAAGAGTCGTCCTCAATTCACAGCCAAGAATCGCTGTTTCGAGAGGGACAGAATATTGTATTCGGATTACATGAAGATCGCTTGGCAATAGCGAACCACCTGCGTTAACGTAAGAGATGCAGCAGAGTTTTATGGCAACAGAAAACTACCGCGTGTTTCCCCTTCCCGCGGCACGCGTAATATTTATACCGGCGACTGCGAATGGCATGCCACGGAAGATGAAGCTGTCGTCAATACCAACCCTTCGAAAAGGGTAGCTGCGTGGAGTTGAGCCGCACTTGCGGCGAGCACAGATGCACCGTCCGTTGCAAGACGCTTGTCGTTTGTCTCTTGTTTCGTCCGGCGCCGAAAAATTCCCACTCAGAGGGAAAAAAATTCCCTATTTCTGGCATTTTCCTCCGCATGGATCGCAAAAAATGCTGGCATATTTCTCTGCACAAAGACAGTAGGAATGTACATATGTATATTGTAAAGAATGAGACAGAGACAGCACGCTTGCTGCAGGCCGGCTGTTTTATTCTCCGACGTCGTCTCTTTCTCGCGCGCCCGAACACCGGTGCCGCTTTTCGTCTTTACACTCGGCCATGACTGCGAGCTAGCGGAGCCGCCGACAACGTTTCTGGTGGCCGGTGCTGGCTCTGTCGCTGTGGTTGGTCGCTACCACGCTGGTGCTTGGCTTGATCCTTTGGCGACGATGCCTCTGGCGGGCGGCATTGACTGTAGCGTGTCGGCCGGTATCGGACACGCAGCGACTTTGTTGGATGAGGTGCGAAGCTTACCTCTGGCGGTCGGCATTGGCTGTGTCGTGGAGGTAACGGCGTAGGTGGTTTGCCCGGAGCGGGCTGCTGGAACAGCACGTGAGGAGCCATCGTGGTTGTCATGGCTTCTCGGTATGTTTTTCCCACGTCTTTCTGGATAAGAATCGTGGTCACCACCGGGAGGGCAGTGATTAACTTCATCGGGAGAAATCTTCCATGGCATTGGGGAGACTGAGAAATCCTTTTCTTCAGCCACATTCTCTACGTTAATGACCGGGATCTCATCCTCCTCACTTTCGGCGTCGTCCAACAGCTCCGGAGGCGCTCCTTTTGGCACACCGAGTGCGTTGAGTGGGGAGTCCAGCGTAGACGTCTTCTGGATAGATGGCACGTCACCAGGCAGATGGAGTAGCGACGGCTCAACATGCCAGTGTTTGTTAAAGAGAACCTTTTCGCTCCATGGAAGGTGATCGTGTGCCGAAGGCTGCTGTGACATCTGTGGAAGCTGCTCCGGTGGGTCTGCGAGCACGTTTATGGTTGCCATATGCTCTTCTAATGCTGGTTGCGTGTCAGTCACGACAGGAGCTAGCATCTCCACGTGCACCTGTAGCAAAGGCGTAACTGGGGGCCAGCAGTAAGGAGCGCTCAGGCATGAGAAAGCAGCCGAAAAAGGCTTGTCAACTTGGCACACCACTAAAACCAGGATCTTAGCCTGATGCCTTCGTAGGCGTGCCATGCCTTGGCGCTAGGGGTCGACGTTGCGGTGTTGCAGCTACAGGCACAGTGAGGGAACAGGCGAAGGACGAGGTGTTTCGGTGAACAACAACCACCTTCATGACTGTATTCCTTTGTGAATATCATGTAAATGTAATCGGTACTGTATGTACCCGCATGACTTAACGAGCCATAATCTAGCGTTGCTCGTTTCCGCAGGAATACCTCCAAGGGTACTGCTTACCCTTCCTGTTGATAAAACGGACGTCTGTGCTGCAACGCCACTGCCGGTGTTACTCAATACAATGAGCTAACCCTTACACACCAGTGTAGTCGACTTGTCCAGAATGCACAAAATATGCACACAGCTACTCAATTACACGAATACATCAGTACACCTCGTAAGCATTGGCGAGTGGCAGCAGCATTTAGCAGCAGCAATTGCGGCGGCATGTTCATCACATAAAACTATTCTTCTTGTCGACAGATCGGTCAATTGCCGGGTCCCTGCTCGCCCTTGGTTCCTGCGTCGTCAGCATCCACCATGGCCTAAGTCCAGTGCGCTTACCCCCGCTGCGCGCGCATTCAAGCGTCTGTACCCTGCACAGCTAGCTGCGTCACCTGCGTCTGCGCGGTCTGATAGTCAACGAGGACCATATAAGGATGCAAACCACGGCACTGACTTCATTTGGCAGCAGCAATTACGGCGGCATGTTCATCGCCTAAGACTATTCCTGTGTCGACAGGTTGGTCGGTTACTTCTGTACACCACTGTAGGTTTTATTCTGCCGGAGCTGTTGCCAAATTTTCTTGTTGCTCTGTTCGTACTGTGTATATTCCGTTATGCCTACTACAGCGGAACTAGCGAAAATAATCACGTCACTTGAAGCACTGCATAATGAAATGTTGGACACGCTGATCGATGATTTCGTGTTGCGAATTAACATCAAGCTACAAAACAAGAGACTAGGTGAGCACGCTTCGCTTTGCGAAAGTGTTCAGTACATCAGCAAAGAGTTCGACACAATGAAGCAAAAACAGGAAGAACTTGTAGCCTCGAACAAGGTGCTCTTGTCACGTAATGAAGCGCTCGAAAAAAATCACAGCATATCCACGGAGTGAATGATGATGAGTGGGCGAAGCTGCGGAGGTTCATCCGTAAACCGTGAATCTTCCGTGAATTCTGCCCAGTACATCATCACCGACGTGAGATCGGGCGCGTTTATACTAAAGGTTCGATGAGTTATGACGACTTACAGCTCACTTTAATTTTACATGTACGCTGTGAATTTTCATTGTTTAGAAAACCATTGCTTTAGAAAACATCTGGCGTCTTTCGTTAAGCAGCTGGCGTCTTTTCGTTTTGCTTTAGAAACATCTGACGTTCTTTCGTTTTGCTGTTACAAAACATCTGGCGTCTTTCGCTGGTTTATTTCATCAATCAACGGCGTTTTGAACAAAATTTTTATTGTTTAATCACGCACAGGAGAAATCTCACCAGGCACTACCTTGGAGGTAAACAATGGCTGCTAATGGGAATGAGAGACAGAAGAAGTCGGCTTTTAGTCAACACTTACACTTCTACTTTTACTAACGTTTCCTACTGGAACATGCCAATGGCTGCTAATGGGGAATGAGAGACAGAAGAATTCGGCTTTTAGTTAACGCGCACGCTGCGAATTTTTTATTGTTCAACAACGCACAGGAAATATCTCCCACCGGCACCATCTTGGAGGTCAAAGCGTAAGACTGGTTACGCACTACGACTACTACGACTACGACTACGAGGGACGAACGGGTGCCGCCTTAAGGAGCTTCGCCCCTAAAAGAGTTGCTGATTTAGGGTAGTATTCCAGAATGAATAACACGGAAATCTAGGGCATCGCTACATCGCAAGGGGAAGATTGCATCGCCATTTTGAATCAAATTGGCGATGATAATGAGTACCCTATCTCACCCACAAATATCGACACTACTCACCGTGTAGCCTCGAGATCAAGTGAAAAGAGCGTCATTGCTCGAGTCTTGTCGCGTGATAAGAAAAATGAGTTCATTCGGAAGACCCGATGGGCCAGACTTCGCACTGACCACGTCGGTTTCACTGGAATCACCAACATGCAAATCTATGTTAATGATCACCGTACCATTGAAAACAAAATGTTGTTCTCGAATGCGCTGTCACTGAAAGAAGAAAATAAGTGAAAATGCGTATGGACAGAAAATTGCCAGGTTAAAGCACGGAAAAGTGATGACAGCAGGGTCTATCGAATTATGACCGAGTCCGACCTCCGAATCTTCGTAGAGGCACTGTGCGTCTCTTTTGTTATTTTTGGTTGTTTTTTATTCTTTCCTTTAACACGGCTTTTCTTTCCTCTGCTGATGCAAAATGTCTTTTAAACGCAAGAAAATGATCACTCGTTCATTTCAAGGCCCGTAGCGTCCGCAAGAACATAGATGCAATAAATAACTTCGTCGCTTCACTTCAGCATGCCTTCACTTTCATTTGCATATCGGAGACTTGGCTTTCAGACGCCGACAACAACACGAACGGCTTTCCATCTTATCAAGCAAAATATTGCCATCGACAAAATGATACTCATGGTGGTGCAGCCATTTGCATTTCACAGGATGTCATCTACACGCCTAGAGTAGATCTCACATTTAACGTGAACCACTGTGAGTCAGTAAGGATAGAAGTCGACCATTCATCACTTAATCACAGTAACAAGGACATGATTCTTGGTTGCATTGATCGCTCACCGTCATCTTCAATTCATGATTTCCTGCTTGGTTTTATATTGCACTGTCAAAGCTATCTTTTGAAAATAAGGGAGTGTTTATTGTCGGTGATATTAACATCAACTTACCAGACAATGATGCCACATCTTTCACAGCATACACTGACTGCTTCACTGGATTTGGTTCTGAATCGCTGAATGCCTGTCCCACTAGATTAGGCTCTCATGGAAACGGTACACATATTGATCACATATTGTCAAACTTATCACCATCGCCTTGTCCCGCGGTTGTTGATACCGGCATGACCAATCACTTCCCAATCTGTCATACATTTCCCACTGATATGCCCGTAAACGACAGCAACTACTACACTTCAGTGCTTAATCTGGATGTTTTTGCGGAATCCATAAGTAAAACTGATTGGTCGCCAATAAATTCCATGCATGGTCCTCAAGCAGCACAAAATGAATCTTGCTCTTTATTTTTGATTGCAGTCTTGAGTAGCACGCGTACTGTGAAATGTAGAAAAAATATAAATACCCGCACAACCCATAGATGACGGATGGTCTTCTGAAAAGTCTAAGGACGAAGGAAAGCATGTACAAGAAAACAAAACGTCAGCCCTTTAACACTGCACTTGCTAGACGATATAGATGTTAGTGTCACGTGGTCGTGACGTCGACGAAGGCAGCAGTCAGCACGTCACAGATGAAACTCTTTATTTCACCGAACTTGTGGCCGGGAAACTGAAAGGCAAACTACAGCAATAGACTGATAGCGGCGAGCAGAGCGTCGACCGTCGATCAAGTGACAAGCGGCGAAGCGCGTCGGCATTTATACATGTGTTGTCGAATATTCAAGCGTTATCTCTGGTTGTCGCGCAAGTTCTAGAATAAGCTCGAATGTTCGCGTCTTGCGCGCAATCTTAACAAAACGATCTACAATAAACGGGAAGCTTCTCGAACAATGAGGCGCAGTTTGCGCTGAGCGTTGCTGACAGTCTCTGTGGGCGAAAACCGAAAGCAGCGAAAGTGATAATAAGAAACACACGTGGCATCACTGTAAGTTACTGAACGTTTTGCCTAAACGGACAAAAAAAAGCTTACTACGAAAGTAAATTGGTGCAGAATAAAAGTGACCCCAAAAACCAGTGGCAGCTGCTAAACTTTTTTCTTAATAGGTCGTCTGGTGATGCCCACATCACAAAACTAAATTATAATTGTCTAAGTCTCTCGGAGCCGAATGAAATTGCAAATGCCTTCTCGGACTACTTTTCTTCCGTTTATTCTAGTAACGACTGGCATCCGCAGTTCCTTAGCAATTTACGCCGCACGCCACAGTCGTTCTTTTCGTTACCAGTTCCACCAGATGAAGTGTTTTCCACTACTAACAGTCTTAAAAATACCGCACCTGGTTTAGATAGCATCTCTGTGAGATCTCTAAAACTAGTTGCTCATTATATTTCAGCCACATTGTGTAATAATATTAACCTGATGTTTAAACACGGATTATTTTCTTCATTCTTGAAAAACTCCATGATTGCTCCTATTTTTTCAAAAAGGTGACAAACGATTCGTTACTATCGTCCAATTTTTATTATTTTCTGCCTTAGTAAACTCATTGAGAAATTATTCGTGAAACGTCTTAATAACCACCTAGTCAAGTTCCATTTAATAAAGAATAACCAATTTGGTTTCCGCCCTGGAAGTTCCACGAATCTTGCTGTGCTGTCTCTGACTGCATTAAAAAATGCGACTCAGGAAATTTCGTAGGATTTGTGTTTTTAGGCTTCACTAAAGCTTTTGACACAATTAACCATCAAGTACTGTTTAATAAACTTTAGTGTTAGGGTATGACTGGTCCTGCGCTAACATTCTTAAAAATCTATTTAGTTGACCGACAGTTTACGGCACGCGTAGCGGAAACATTTTCGGAAACTAAATGCATTAACCGGAGTGTACCACAGGGCTCTGTCATACGTCCTATGCTGTTCATTTTATATATTAACGAACTTCCGGATTTTCTCAATTCATCCGACAACGATCATTGCATTTCATACGCCGATGACACTACCATAGCTTCATCTGAAAAATGTATTACTGTTCTCACTTCCAGCCTAAATACTGCATTCAGTAAGATCATGAACTGGTGCAGCAATAATTACTTAGTTCTTAATCCTTTACAAACAAAATATATGGCGTTTAGGACTGCTCAAAGGCCCTTAACAATATTCCCGATATAACACTTGGGACTCATTCTATACGCGCTTGCGAAGACGTCACATTTCTTGGCATACATATTGACCCTAAACTTACATTCCGCTGTCATTTCCACCATCTCAAACATAAAACTTCGTTTGGCATCCGCGCACTAATCAAAGCTCGTCCTTTCTTTTCTCGTGAGGCTCTTCTAGCGTTGTACTTCGCTTTCATTCATAGCCACATTAACAATGGTATCGTTTCATGGGGGAACACGTACGCTTGTCACTTGTCATCAGTACAACATATCCAAAATCAGTCAATACGCATTGTCACTTCTAGTTTCATGCAATCTAATGCGTTCGTGTTACTCCACTCCTCCAATATCTTGCCTGTAATTTGTTTGTTCCAGTACAACTTAGTCGTCTTATTCCACAAAATGCTTCATAAGAACTCATGTATCCACTCATGTCACGTGATTTATTGCAGAATAAAAACCTGACGAGATAAGCAGCTAATAAAAATGTTTTGTTACCAACAGTTCACACTAATCACAGCAAAAAAAAACATCTGCATTCACTTCTAATTCACTCTGGAATGATCTACCTAAGTCTATCAAATCTTGCGTTTTCCGTCAAGTCTTTAAAAACGACCTTAGGCATCACTATCTCTACTAAGTGTACCCACGTCACAGTTGTTGTCTAATCGACTTTCTTTTTGCTTGTACTTTGAATTTCATTTGTTGTGCTTTCTTCATGTTTAACTAATCTGTATTGAAATGTTTTATCTAATATGTCTTGATTTTTCCCAATAATTATGTTCATTTGCTGCTGTTAGTTATTACCTACAATGCTTGTATAATGAACCGAGGGTCCCACTACAGTTCTTTTACTTTGGGACCCTCGCCTGTATATTCGCTAATCTTGCATTACCTTTTGAAATCAATAAACTGAAACTGAAAGACTGGCATAGGCCGCTACTCGTTTAATGTTTTGCAAGCTATCGATTCCCTCAATGCGTTGGATCCGCCGGAATATTTTTATGACGTTTCTCAGGGCCTTGAACTGCTCCATAAAATGCGCACGCCTCGAAAAACAAAACGCGAGTTTCACATCGAATTTTCCCAATTCCCAAAGTGTCCTTGTAGTTAGAATATTCCATACCGGCTTAACGTCTTGTCACACATAGGGTTTCTTTCCACCACCACAATATATTTCATTAAAGCCCTTAAAGATATCAAGTGTTGTAATTTTACATTTTTTTGCACCGCAGGTAGAAATCATTCATGTAGTTCAGATATAAGAATAATTTGCAAGCATGGATGTTTTAAGAGAACGGTAATTTGGGCAAGTTAGTTTGCATTCATTTTAAAAACAGCGCAGCAAAACGAAGACAGTATAGACAGAAACAACGGGACGGGCGCTGACTCGCAACTGAGAAGTTTATTCGAAAAAACAGATGCTTAAGTACAAAAAGGAATGAATGTTTTGGCCAGTGGTTCAGCCAATCGCTTTCGAAGTGGTCTCTTTACAAGACCCACCACCAAGATAACTGACTTTGTTATGCCTATGATCGTCTTACGTGACAAAACAAGGGAAGGGCGGACACTTTTATAGTTGAGTCTACATAGAAACCTGGCGCATTTAAAAGTCCTCCGTTGGACACGATATAAAGCCTATATGAAGGCTTGCACACACCAGAAAAATTCATAGTTTCCCGCAATTTAATTCTCGCACGTTTGTGTGGCCGCGGGACGCGGCTGCTGTGGGGCAGTGGTATTACTGTGGGAAGCATGACAGACGCATTGGTGATGCCGCTCATAAACAGCGTTTTAATGAAGGCCGCAACCTACTACGAAAATGTACGCTTACGCGTCCCTTACACAACTCCAAACGCACATACTTCGGGGATATTTCATTCATTCATTCATTCATTCATAAATTGCTATGTATGTCAGTGCTCCTTTTAATTGAACCCGTCCATTGATTAGTGACATAACAATTGGTGACATAGAAATTCGTAGTACACATTTAAGCGGCAACATTCGAATCAGTTGCTTTATCTTGTTAACGGTTGCTTAAAGGATGGAATGGAACCTTGGTTTTATTTGTTGTAGTAACTTCCGTTGTGTAGGGTACAAGTAAAGCTATTCGTACAGGTAGCCAAAGCTTCGAAATGAAACCGGATACAGCAAGGAGGCTTTCAAGATTGACTAGGCTAGATGCCCCTGTTAAGATTCGGCTCCATTGACTCTCGCATCATGGCTGCGCTACCTTCGATACCCGTCTTTTGTTAGACGGTACACTACGCTCTTTAGTAAAGTAGATGTATTGCTTCTGATCTTTCAAGTGACTCATAAGTTTAACCTCGTTATAACGAACACTGATATGGAATCATAGGTAATAGTGATAAGTATACAAAAGTGGTTGGTCGCGCCTCATTGAAGCCACATTAATCCATTTTATAACGAAATCGACAACACGAGGTCAGCAGCGATATCGGCTGTAACGAACAAATATTTG
Organism: Rhipicephalus sanguineus; assembly: GCF_013339695.2. Lineage (NCBI taxonomy): Eukaryota > Metazoa > Arthropoda > Arachnida > Ixodida > Ixodidae > Rhipicephalus > Rhipicephalus sanguineus. Next base: position 90,987 of record NW_023614197.1, on the reverse strand, counting down.
GATAGCGCGAGGCTCAAAATATTAGCATAAAAGAGCACAATAAATTTCCAAAGATAATTCGGCACGACATTATATTTCGGTGGGGGATGCGTGGAGTCAGAACAATAAACTTTTTGATATTGCAGATATTCTGATGGCTGATAGACCTCATTATCACAGAGCTTCTCGGGATCTGGTCTATTAGTTTAGAACTAACATGCAGACACGCAAGGGCAACATCGTTTGGTTAGGAAGCCGACAATAATGCGTTCTTGTATATAGGATTTTCGCGTGAGACAGATTGCGCGTTTGCTAGAGCTAATTTCTGTCTGCTGTTGAAACCATTATCCGATATAACTAAACTACTTTGTCGTCCCGGTGCTACTGACCTATAACTTGGATTGACTCCACTGCCATAAGACAGATGATAACTGCGTCTTTTTGTGTGAATACTTGTTTGTACAACACGCTTGTTGCCTGATACGGTTACGGTCGCATGGGCCTTTGTTACCAGAATCCAATAAAATTCCCTCAGTAGATGGTCGAAGCGAACGGTATTGATGCGTTTTAGGACGCTGGTGCAACACAACCGTCTACGCGAGCGTCTGAATTAAAGGACACATCGGGTGATTGGGCAAAGGACAACGCTGATCTCTTTATTGACTCTCGTATATAGCTTCGCGCGAGAGGGTACCGAGTGCGTTGACGCGTTGAGGGGGTGGTAGAACGCGGCTTGCGGTTAGCGCGTTTGCTATTAAAACAGCTCAGAACGGTACATATTCTTTCCCACAAAGGAACAAGAAACGCAGAACTTCATAACAGAGAGTCAGGAAAAGAAGTCAGGAGTCATGACAACCGTGCGCAGCGTATTCCAGCCGCTGCGACTCCTGGCGATGACGGGTCTACCCGCCGTGCTCTGCTTGCGAAGCCACAGCTTGGGAGAAGTCATGTGTCCAGGCTTCCGGATCACCACTGAAGCCTGGTGCGCTGGGGCCATGTTGCAGAAGCTGATGTCTCTGCCTAACATTTTATGGGTTATTTCTAGTGGTCTTGACAACATCTTCCTCTATCCTGTAAAATATTTCCTTACTTTGAAGCAGGTGTTCCCTATTCCGCCTTAGATGCCTTCCATCCTCTGTCTCCTCCATATGGGACCGGGGAACCACTTCCTGAAACACTGGCCTGGCGTGACCAGCTGTGGTCCAGTACACGCACAGTGACTCCTTGTTGTAGAGGGTGCAGCGTCTGCCCTTGACAATCCCAGCTTTGTGCTGTATTCTGGAACGTTGGCGCGCAAGCGGCGTCCCTGCAACAATTGGGAATGTGAATGGCAATCCTCTAGCGCAGACACCCGATACGATAGAAGTCCTAGCCAAAAATCGTCCTGAGATTCCGTTGTCATGTTCATGATGCGCGTCACTATTTGCACTGCCTTTCGGTCGGCCATTTGATCTGGGAAACCGCGGACTTGATGTAAAGTGCACTAAGTCGTATCGCTTGGCTAAATCGGCAAACTCTTTGGGTACGAATTGAGATCCATTATCAGTGCAAACTTCTAGTGGGATCCTGTAGCGCTCGAATATTGCAGGCGTTTTTTGTACAACCTCGTGGGCTGTCGTTTCTCAACTTGAGGAAAATTGGAACGTGCGTGATACACAACTACGTGCGCTTCACCAGCAAATGGAATATGTCGATGCTTACTGTGTACCACGGCATATTGGGCATCCGGCGCATAATGAGGGGCTCAGACTCTTGTGTGTCTGCATACTTTTGGCATGCGCTGCAAGAACGAATCATTGATTAAATGCTACTGTCCTGTCCCGGCCAAGACATGAGTGCGGGCGCTTTTGCTTTGCACTTATTTATTCTCAGATGACAATCGTGTAATTTCGTTAATAATAGGCCGCGTCGATCTAGGTTTGACAATTGTGCAATCCTTCTAAGCAATATCCCGTCAATGACTGATAGCTCAAACTCAAACGGACATAATACCGCTACCATGGTTGTTCCACGTGAAAGTTGCTTCATAACCCTACTCAGATAGGGATCCGATAATATGCCCTCCTCGAGGCGATGCTTCGTCAATTAGTTATCATGCACGAAACGAGAGATATCTTGCACGAAACGAGAGATATCATGCATTAACCTCGATGTGCTCCGCAGTTTTCGACTTGGGAGATAGCGCGGGCGCACGGGAGAGCAAGTCAGACAGGAGCATATCTTTACCCGGAACGAAGTGCAAGGCATAATCGTTCCTCAGCAAACGCACAAAAGAGGCTGAAGTCTGAGAGACATTTCTGTTATTTTCTTTCCTTCTATTTTTGCGATGGCGAACAAAGGCCCGTGGGCCATCTATATCGACATCTTGCGGCCATAAGAGAAGTGGTGGAAATTTTCGCACGCAAACACTATGCCAAACGTCTCTTTCTCGACTTGTGACTATCGCTTTTCGCTGTCAGTCTTCGCAATGCGTACATGACCGGGCGCCATGAATTCTTGTATTCTTGTAGTAATAATGCGCGTAGGCAAATTGCCGACGCGTCTGCCGATATCTTTATTTCTTTCATTTCGTCAGAGAACGCCAGCAGCGGCGGAAATGACAAAGCCTCGCGCACGCCTCGCCACTCGCGCTCATGGGCTCCGGTCCACTCAGAAACAGTGTCTTCAATTTTCATCAGAACGACAGAACGAAAATCAATCTGGTTACGTCCCCGCTCACTCGGGGAATTCCGGTAACAGAGAAGCACATAATGTGACCTGAGGGTTAGCAAACAAGGTCGCACTTTGCTCGGAACCGGGCCCCCCGACAGCAGAGGCAGAAGAATTCTTCTACGACTGATGACGGTGAAGAATTATGGCTGATCCCTTTGTAACGGTTTGCAAGCTGTGAACGGCCCACCAGTTATGCAATTTGCATTGGGTGACGCCCGGTCGCTATTTCCCTCTCCCGCAGGCTGTATAGCATACGTTGACGTGGGAGAGAGAGGGGGCGAAGAACTTTACTGAAACATGGGTTTGCTGAGGGCAGCGCGACCCAGACTGAGGACTGAGAGACACATACACAACGAGCGCTGAATGACAACTGATTTATTTCATCACATATGCAGTAAATAGGTGCACACAAAAAATGATCACGTGGCGCGTGCATGTCGTGAAAGGGATTCATTTGATTACATGTTTCAAAAACTGCACTTCTTTATCATGCAGAGCAACCGAAGTCTGGCTGACGCATGCGCTCTGATTTATATGTATGTGGTATGCTTCCACAATTTTGCGAAAGGTTTGGTTAAAATTTCTGTATATTGCCCGTGTTTCATAAAACATTGGCTCACAATGGCACGTTCTACAATGCATAGCTAGGTTCGTGCTGGCGTGATTCTTGACGGCTGTGTGGTGCTCCCTCAGATGAACGTTAATGCATGTTCCCGTCTGCCAGAAATACTTCTTTTCACATGACAGTGTCATTGCATAAACTACCCCCAGAGTGCATGACACGAACTGCATTTTGTGCTTCATAGTGCATGTATCTTTGCACGCCGATCTAGATTTATTTACTATGTACTATGTACCATGAAGCACAAAATGCAGTTCGTGCCATGCACGATGGGGGTAGTTTATGCAATTACACTGTCATGTGAAAAGAAGTATTTTGGGCAGACGGGACGGTGCATTAATGTTCGCCTCAGCGAGCACCACACAGCCGTCAAGAATCACGCCAGCACGAACCTAGCTATGCATTGTAGAACGTGCCATTGTGAGCCAATGTTTTATGAAACACGGGCAATATACAGAAATTTTAACCAAGCCTTTCGCGAAGTTGTGGAAGCATACCACATACATATAAATCAGAGCGCATGCGTCAGCCAGACTTCGGTTACTCTGCATGATAAGGAAGTGCAGCTTTTGAAACATGTAATCAAATGAATCCCTATCACGACATAGACGCGCCACGTGATCATTTTTTGTGTGTACTTGTTTACTGCATGTGTGATGAAATAAATCAGTTGTCAGTCAGCGCTCGTTTTTGTACTACGTATCTCTCAGTCCTCAGTCCGGGCCGCGCTGCCCTCAGCAAGCCATGTTTAACTATCAACTCGCCCAACTTGCCGTTTGATTTACTGAAACCCCGAGGAAATGGATCATGCGCTTATGGGCTTCCTTGGCAACAATACAAGTGCACTTGCGAGGAACCCACTACGCTATAAATGATTATAATTTTTGAGAAGTAGGGAAGCAGGCACTAAGCCATTTTTTGTCCTTCTACGGACGGCCGTGGTACCTGCTAAAGGCATGTAAAGCATTACACGCACTTTGTTGATGCTGGGCTGATGACGATGAAGATTTATGGCGGAGCTCTTTCTTATGGGTTGGAAGCATTCAACAACCTACTCGTTGCGCAATTCGCATTGTGTGACGCCTGGTTACAGAATTCGCGCTGTGTGACGCTTGGTGCTATTTTACTATTCTACCACCCTATATTGCATATGTTAATGTGGTTTCTTCCGACATGAAGCTTGTATGGAATCATCGGCTTCTAGCCGAGGTACTGCTCAGGCTACTGCCAGTAGTAATGAATACCGCATCGTACTTCCACGTCTGCCAACCGGTAAGCTCGTCGCCGACTCTGTATTTCTTCACGCTGACCTAGCCAAGCATTGTCAGGGCGCCTAGCCAGGACGCCTATCGAGTCCAAGACTTCAGAGATGCCATACGGAATGCTATCGACCTAAAGGAGATAAGGTGAATTGGACCGTTCCAGATGTCGCATGTCTGGATGGTTACCTGCATGTCGGCGTTAGCAAAGGCCAAACTCGTTGCACTCAGTGAAGCGATGGTTAAAAACCTCCGCGGCATCGTCATAGACCCGGAGCCGGCAGAGGTCAACATGAAGCTCCTGTGGCTTCCAGAACGATTGGAGGACACCTATATACGTGAAGCACTTCAACCTTTCGGAAAAGTGACTTCAGTACCAGAGAAAGTTGGCGTGGAGCGGACATGGAGGACATGACAACCCTTAATGCGTGACGTTGTGCTCTCAGCCGATGGAGTAACTGTTGGGGAAATTCCACATGTGCTTACTGGTCTGCGGCGTACAGAGTCTTCTATTGATTCCTCGGAGGCCACCTCTGTGCCTCCGTTGCAACAGAGTTGGTCACATACGTCGGCATTGCCGGACGTCTCGTTGTGAAAACTGTTGCCGTTTTGGACATTCTGCGGATTAGTGTGTGGTGTCTTATGCCGATAAGCTAAGGCACCGAACCCACCCTCAAGAGGACGCCGTTAAAGAGCACATAATGGATACTATGGAGGGCATTGATGCGAAAGGTGACCTGCCAGCAGTTAACGCTATGGACATAAGCACAATGAATACGTCGGTACCAGCAGACGCGTCAACAACCAGCGCTACGTTATCCGAGAGCACCTCCGTGTGCGAGAGATGCGAGGCAACTGCGTGTCGGAGTGAGAAGCAGCCACTATGTGCTGATGTGGCGTCTCTGAACGTCAAGGCAGCCAACAACAAGGACATCACGCCAGATGCTGTCTTCGCTACGAGCAGTGCTCGTAGCGACAGAGCGACCGGCGACAGAGCCAAGGTAATCCTCCCGTACCTGCTATTGAGGTGTCCACTAAAATGGACACAACAGTTGCCAAAGGCCACGCCTCCTACGCATCTGTGTCCTCTGAGGAAAATGACAGCGTGGCAAAGCAATCACGTCTTCGGCGACCTTCTCAACACAAGAAAAGCATCGACGATCAAGGTCCAGACGGCCTGGTGGCAGTGCAGGGAGGTTTCTCCCTCACCCTCCACGCCTAACAGCTTGGAATAGAAAAAGCGCTGTGTAGTCATCATGGCGTCCATGCAGCTCACCTTCGCGTACTAAAATTTACGAGGGCTTAGGTCTCGGCAGAAAACAAATGCAACTTCGTCGGCTGCTCACAGGCAAGCGTTTCGACTTTGTCGCAGTTCAGGAGACAAAGCTTGAATGTGTTGACGAGACTGAAAGGGCCCTAAGCTCTTCAGCACGATATAAGATATGTGTGTCACATTCTGTGGGTTTGTCGGCAGGTTTCTTTTGTTACTAAGAATAATCTTTCTTATCCGCCTTCAGCTCTGAGGTTGACACTGAAGGACGGTTTATACGTTGTGATTGTGTGCTGCATGTGGTTGCATGGCGTTTGGTGAATATTTATGCAATTATTGACCATAGGTCGACGAGTTGCTTTCTTTGAAAGTATGGCCCCCCTGCTAGATTGTGAAGAGAGACAGTGCTTATGGGCGACTTTAACTGTGCTTGTGATGATAATGACCTTGTAGGGCAAAGTTCGCCGCAGGGACAAGAGCGGTGAGGTGTTGGCTGAGATTACTGAAATTGCGGGACTTGTGGATATTGGAGCCTCACACAGAGGGAGTTTGTTCGTACACGCACATTGAAGGGCTTTCTCATGCACGTCACGATAGAATTTACATCTCTTAAAACCATTCTTTCGCGTGGGTGGTCATGTGTTACTGAACCGGGTGTCGTTTTCAGACCATTGCATCGCGATTGCTCACCTAGGAAAAATTCCAATGTAAAGTTCCGTCCTCGTTGGACTCTTTGGAATTTTAATTCCATCCTTTAACTGACAAAGAATTTACTACTGAGGTGTGTACTGCTATGACCACTTGTTTTAACGCTGATTTACATTTATTTCTGCTAGGGAGTTGTTCAAGGCAAGAGGTGCGCGCTCTCGCTATAGAACAAAGTTCTGTAATGTTGTTCTATGAGAAAAACGAAGAAAATACTGCTAGAGAATAGCCTCAGAAGCCTTTATGAGATAAAGTGTGAAGCACCTGGTTCATGTTTTGAAGAAATTGGCTAGTATCAAAGGTGAAATTCAACATTTTATTGCAGAACGCTACAGAGGTGCGCGCATTCGCTCGCGCAATAATCGAGCTCTAATTCCGAGAAACCAACTCGTCAGGCTCTGCTTGACGAGCATCGAAACGCAATGTTAAAAACGATATGGGAAGTATACTCTAATGGTACTTTGGTGACCAATCCAGATGATATCATCGCAGAATTTGAGAACAACTACCGAACATTGTTAGTGCTAGTACTTCTGCTCAGAATGTTCAACTTCTCGATCAATTCGGTGTCCCTCATTAAGCCATTGACAGATTAAGTTTGTTCACTTGTAAGCGGTCCTGTACTCAGAAAGAGCTACAACTTGCCATCGATCAACTACCTTTATTAAAAACACCAGGTCCTGATGGAAAATCAGGTGAATTCTACAAGATCAAGGGAGCCGACAGATGATGCACGTTATAGGTTACAAAACAGGAGAAAGTGCCTCAGAACAGGCTGGCCGACGTTTCGATACGGGACCTATCTTTGTCAAAGGCGCCTTGTCATCCTGGCGTGTTTGTTTTAAGGGGTTAGTGATGACGTCATGTCCAGCAGTGGCGCGTCTGTTGCTGTTGGTAATTTATGCCTGGAAAGAGAGAAACTCGAAAGCAGAGGAGAGTAGCCCTTGCCACATTGCAAGGAAGTTTGCAACCACGTTCGGGTCTGCCATGTCAGAGTTAAAGGAAGCTGCAAAGAAAGAAAAAAAGAAAGAAAGAAAAAAAAGGGGGGGGGGGGCTACAACCAAGCGAGAGGGCGAGTGCAGCATCACAAGCAGAGTAGAAAGAGGGGGAAGCGTAGGAGAGGAGAGGGGCGATACATATCACGTACTGTCGCAGCGCATTGTCCTTTAGGGAGCCTTCATGTGTGCACGCCCCCTCCGTTTTTTTAAGACTGGTTACACACTACTACGATGGGGACGAACGGGTGCCGCTATAAGGAGCTTCGCCCTAAAAAAAATCACCAGCATATCCACGGAGTGAATGATGATGATGGGCGAAGCTGCGGAGGTTCATCGGTAAACCGTGAATCTTCCAAGTGAATTCTGCCAGTACATCATCACCGAGCTGAGATCGGCGCGATTTATACTAAATGTTCCATGAGAGTTTTGACGACTTGCAGCTCACTTTAATTTTACATATACGCTGTGAATTTCATTGTTTAATCACGCCAGGAGAAATCGCAAATCACGCCACTACCTTGTGAGGTCAAAATCCAGTGCCTATATATACGGGTGTTCAGTGAATGGTTGTGCAGCGCGAGCGGTCGGTTTTTTCAATCAGACGCTGCCTCGCGACGCTGCCTGCGTCGGCGCCGCTGCGCCGCGAGGCAAGATAAGGGGGTTGGGGGGGCTTAGGAGAGGATAAAGAGTGGGGAAGCGTAGGAGTGGAGAGGGCGATACATATCACGTACTGTCGCAGCGCATTGTCTTTAGGGAGCCTCATGTGTGCACGCCCCCTCCGTCTTTAAGTCTGGTTACACACTACTACGGGACGAATGGGTGCCGCTATAAGGAGCTCCGCCCCTCAAAAAGAAGGAAGGGCGGTTGGGAGGGACAGTCAGAATAAGACTCGTAGAACTTCCGGAGAACGCGAGGACTGTGACAATATTGGGCACACCACGATGTGGTGACCTTTGCCCAAGCGTCGTAAAAGCGTCGGCCTCGCTCAGCATCACGCCAATACAAACCAAAACTAGCTGCGACGCGCGCCTGCCTCACCTGGCTGTAACATCGCATTCCATACTCACGCGCTCGCCCCGAGAAAAATTGCGGCCTGGCTACCGGGGCGCCACGACGCTCTTTGCGTTTTCCACTAGTCCGGCCGTGGTGTTCAATCACATTTTAACATGCCGCGGGATGGCGACCAAGTTCTACGTCCAATATGCGACGCTCTTCTAGCTATCACACCTCGTTCTCTGATTACGCTTTCACCGTTAAGTACTACAGCTACCACAAGGGTTTGTTTTATCATTTAATATGGACGTTAGTCAACCGGATGGAGATGTACCACCAATCATCGAAGTGGGTGCTACACGTTAAACGGCGCCATTAGCTGCCAGACACCAATATGCATTGTGCAAACAATCTTATATCAATGTACAGTAAGCATTCAGTTACTTCTGTAAGGGCACACTTACTTTCGTGTTATTCCGATCCCTATGACGGAGGGATCAACCGCGTTTTTTTGTGTCGTCCATTGATTGTCCTCTGTGTGATGTGCCAGAAACAATTCAACATTCTTTTATAAGCTGCAGAGATGCAATCCTATTTTGGGATGTGCTCCAACGAACTCTTCAAAACGACTTTGTGCTAAATTCACAATCCGTGCGATATCTCTTGCCAGCGAGTTGTAATGACGTACCATTTGACATGCTTCTTTTCATTGGAATGCATAGTCTGTGGAAGACGCGCATGTTGCAGAGAAACGCAGAGCCGATGATTTCCTCAACAGTCCACTCATTAGGATGGCCACTCAGCTAAGAGATGTATGCGAGCAAATCTAAAGTCAGCCAGAAGGGTATCCGGCATTGGTGAGGTGCTTATCCTCACTGCTGTTCTAGCATATAATTGGAAAATGCCGTTGCTATAGCGTTACTTGATGTATTCGCTATAGAGATGATTCCGAATTCGATATTGCCGTCTGTTAGTCATTGTGTCGCGATAAGAGCATAATCAACATATTAGTTCTTTATCTGTATTGAATTGCGTTAAGTGCCATGTCTGTGTTGAATAAATACTATGAAAGGAAAAAAAAAAACACCGGCATAGCTCAGAGGTTGAATATTGGGCTCCCACGTGGAGGGCCCAGGTTCGAACCTTGTTCCATCCTGGAATTTTTTTCCTGATTTCGATTTTTTCTTATTTCGAGTGATAGTGGTTACGGACACCAGCGGTGGCGGCGGCGGACAACTACGGCACCAAAAACGGCCGCTGAAATGATCTCATAACACCTTTCGCTGTAGAATATATTTAAACAGTGTACAGACACCTAAATAGGTTTATACAGTTTATAGATTGTGTAAAGGGATTTTTTGTAAAGGTTGCGCCGCTTTTTTCAGAGGAGCTGTTTAAGCGGACCGTTTGTCCGTGCCGAGCGAACAGAAATTATCATATTACAAACCGGTACACGCTGTCTTCATCCTTTCTTCATCATCGTCGTCTGCTTCTTTTGCTTCGCTCTGGATGCCCATAACACTGATGCACGAGCCAACGAACACAACAGAGAGAGAGAGAGAGAGGGAAGCATTAAAGAAAAGAGAGAGAAATAGAGGTCAGGATACACAATTCTAGGGGAAAATTTTCTTCGTGAGGTGATACTCGAACCCCGCGTACCCACGATTCGAAGGCGAGCGTCTTAACCACTCGGCTATCCAGGCACGCTAGGAGAGCGATACCATGTCCTTGTACAGTATAGAATAGCAAGAGGCTAGAAAAAGGAAGTGAGGGCGAGGAAGAGAAAAAGAAGGAGGGGGAGAGTAAATATAGCCAGTGTTGTATGCGTTACCGAAAAAAAGTAACTAAAATACGTTACTCGTTACGCTAACAAAAAAGGAACGCGTTACCGTCCTGCGTTACCCATAAAAAAAGTTAACGCGTTACCGTTACCGTTTACCGAAAAAAAGTAATGGACGTTACTTCTGCCGTTACTTCCATAATCAGAAATTTATTTCATTGCATCTTCGCTGCTGGAACCCCACAGTAAGGATTTTATAAAGCCGAACGTACTGATTTAACGAGAAGGAGTGCCACAAATGTACCGTTCCTTGGCAATGCTGTATATAGTGGCCTATAGAGTTGCCTGTATACAGTTATATTTGGTGGCTTCTAGCTTTGTGGCACATGGTAAGGCCATTTTGTCTCAATGTGACATTAAATATAAGACGATTTATGTCACCATCAACTCTCTCCGCAAAGAAAAACACCACTGAACAAACTTGCAAGTCAAAAAACGGCGTGCTTCTACTAACAAAATTAATGTGTAAGCTTGTAGCAACAAGAAATGCTTAAATGGCGTAAATCCGGCAAAAAGTATTTGCCCGCATTTTTTTATTATTTTAACCTGCATATATTACCGCAAAATCGCGACTATGTTGAAGCTGCTCAGGCCAGCCTCGCTTCCACAACAATTCAATAGCCAGACAGTTAATCGCAGCTGCAGATAGCAAGATGCAATCTAATTGTGGAAAAGAAGTTTATAAGCAGTATCAAAGGATTGCACGAACAACCTCCTAAGTAATTGCAACCTTCTGATGTAAGAAGCAGTTGCATGTCAAGTCTGCCATCGGACAGCTGCCTCGTTTCATTGTTGTATACGTCCGCACCTCACGATAAATAAGCGCTCGACGGACACGCTCTTGTGCTACTCCTGTATTCACTTTCAGAAAAAAGCTGGGTGAACGCTCGGGTTTTCCTTGAACCCACTCAGCGAGATGTAATGATGTACAACAGGGTAACGAGACTGATCGTTCTTCTACAGTTGTGTGATGGTTGTTGAGAAATGCATTTCCGAAGAAGTCATCGTTGAGCTAAGGCAGGCTGCTATACCCGAGTCTTAATATCCGCGATGCCAAGAAAATCTCGACAGCTCGCTTTCGACGGTCACGATGACCGAGTTTCGCTTCGATTCATGGACGATCAACGACAACATGAACCTCGACAGCACGGTAGCCCAAACTAACAAACCCATTAAGAAATTCCGAAAATTTGCTCCCAAACGCAATTTTCCCTGCGCAACAACAGGACCCCGCGTATGGTCGCGTTGTCAACGGTTGGCGGGCCGACAGCAGTCCGCCACTGCGACGAAATAGCAATCGTGGATAGCTCTGGTAAAGTAGCTCCTACGAGACGAAAAAATTTTGTGTAAAGTCTTGTGATCATTGGAATAAAAACTAACGAGTAACGTCACACCTCGCTTTACCGAAAAATGGTAACGCAAGTACGTTACCCGTTACAGTTCCGAAATAGTAACGAGTACGTTACTAAGCTGCTGAAAAAAGTAACGCGTTACCGGTAACGCCGTTACTTGTAACGCGTTACCGCCAACACTGAATATAGCATAGAAAGAGAGAGAAAGAGTGACTTAGGGAGAGCGAGAGTGAGAAAGAGTGAGTAAAACTGAGGGAACTAATTATATATACATAAATAAATAAATAAATAAATAAATATATATAATATATATATATATATATATAATATATATATATATATATATATATATATAATATATATATTGTGAGACGACGGTCAGCCGAAAGACTCTTCTTTATTTATATCGAGCCTGAGCCCCGCTACTCAGACCAAAGTGGTGATGATGAGTATTTACAGGCGAGAGGATGAAGCATATGATAATGCTCATACTAATTTCCCCGCGCGCTGAAGCGGCCAGCCTGGCCGCGACTTAGACTGGGGATAGACGTCGAACGAAAGGCTTCAGACGCGAAACGTGGACTATCTCGAAACCACGGCAGCGACGGTCCGGAAGAAATTTCAACGGGGAGTAACGCGATAGTTGACAGGAGATGTTTGTTCAATAACTACGTAGGGTCCAAGGAATCGCGATTGAAACTTCTCACATAGTCCCGGGGGCACGAGTAGCGTCCAAAGGAGCACTTCGTCACCAGGACGGAAGGACAAGTCACGATGAAGAGCTGTCATACCGCTGCTTGCGGTAGTGTTGACTGGCTTCTGTACTGAGCCGAGCGATGTTGGCGACAATTTTGAAGTCTCGAGACGAACTGTTCCGGCATAGTTGTAGAATTGTCGGTTGGAGTGCGTAAGAATGAAGCGTCGATCGTGAAAATGTCGCCGAACGGCCGTATACTAGGTAGAACGGCGAGTACCCCGTAGTGCGTTGGATGGCGGTATTATGAGCAAACGTCACAAATGGTAAGATTGTGTCCCAGTTGTCATGAGCGGGCCCAATATACATGGATATCATATCAATTAGTGTGCGGTGGAATCGCTCTGTTATGCCATTGGTTTGAGGGTGGTATGCTGATGTGGTCTTGTGAACTGTGCCGCAAGTTTTAAGCATTTCTTCAATCACTGTAGACAGAAAAGTCTTGCCGCGATCGCTCAAGAGGACGCAGGGCGCACCATGCCGTAAGACAATGGCTTCGAGAAAGAAGGTGGCCACGTCAGAGGCAGAACTAGAGCGTAGAGGAGCGGTCTCTGCGTACCGCGTAAGATGGTCAACGGCTGTTACGATCCATCGATATCCTGTGGACGTTACGGGAAGAGGTCCGACGAGGTCCATTCCAACAATGGCAAAAGGTTCCTCGGGACAGGGTATTGGATGTAACAAGCCAGCAGGAGGTGAAGTCGGCCGCTTGCGCCGTTGACATAGTGCGCAAGAAGAGACGTACTTTGCAATCGAAGTGGACAGACCAGGCCAGAAGAAGCGGCTCCTTATGCGGCTGTAGGTTTTATGGAATCCCAAGTGGCCAGCAGATGGGTCGTCGTGGAAGGCCTCAAGGATCTGCGTACGAAGCGAGCGTGGAAGTACGGGAACCCACCGGTGTCCATCATCATTGTAAACGTACCGGTGCAGCACGTTGTTTTCAAGCTTAAATTGCCTGAGTTGTCGGCGCAACCTGGCATTAGGCGGTGGAGACATTCCGCAGAGTCGTTGTATAATGCGATGGCAGTAAGGGTCTTGCTGTTGACAGGAGGCCAGCTGCGTGTGGCGATTGTAAGGAAGCGGGCCACCAACCGTTAGTGCCGATAACGTAAGTGGACGCGTAGCGACTTCATCGTGGGAGGAGGAATGAAGAGGCTTGCACGGAGATGTTAGTGGCAGAGGGCAACGAGAGAGGGCGTCGGCATCTTGGTGTTTTTTCCCTGATTTGTAAAGGACGTCAAATGAATACTCCTGTAGACGGAGCACCCAGCGGCGGAGGCGTCCGGACAAATTCTTAAGTGATGACAACCAGCATAGCGCGTGGGTCTGTAATTACGGTAAAATGGCGTCCGTAAAGATATGGGCGGAATTTCTGTACGGCCCAAATTACAGCCAGGCATTCCTGCTCTGTGATGGAGTAGTTTTGTTCAGCAGTTGTGAGTGCGCGGCTGGCGTAGGCAACGACTCTTTCTCGACCAGTTGCATCACGCTGTAGGAGGACGGCACCGATGCCATGCCCGCTAGCGTCGGTGTGTAGACAAGTAGGGGCGTGCTCATCGAAATGACAGAGGACGGGGTCAGATGTCAGTGCCGCCTTGAGGGTGTCAAAAGCGATGTCGCATTCGGTTGTCCAAGTGAAGGCTGTGCCCGACGTCAGCTGTTTGTGCAGGGGCGACGCGATGGAGGCGAATTCGCGGATGAAGCGGCGAAAATACGACGCGAGCCCGAGAAAACTTCGTAACTGCTTTTGATTTTCAGGGCGAGGAAAGCATGTAACGGCATTCACCTTGTCAGGATCGGGACGAACACCATCTTTGCTAACAAGGTGGCCCAATACGATGATGCTCTTTCTGGCAAAATGACATTTTTTTGTATTGAGTTGAAGCCCAGCGTTAGAAATGCACGTCAAAACTTCGTCCAATCGCTCGAGATGCTGGCGGAAAGTGGAAGAAAAAATAACGATGTCATCAAGATAACATAAGCAGGTCTTCCACTTCAGGCCACGAAGAACCGTGTCGATCATGCGCTCAAACGTTGCCGGAGCGTTGCATAAGCCGAAGGGCATTACATTGAACTCATAAAGGCCATCGGGTGTTGCAAAGGCCGTCTTGTCCTTGTCCACTTCATGCATAGGTATTTGCCAATACCCTGATCGAAGATCAAGGCTTGAGAAATATTCAGCGCCCTGAAGGGAGTCGAGGGCATCGTCAATTCGCGGCATCGGATATACATCTTTGCGCGGGATCTTATTGAGAGCTCGATAATCGACGCAAAATCGTACCGAGCCGTCCTTCTTCCGGACGAGCACAACAGGCGACGACCAAGAACTGGACGATGGCCGAATGATGTCGCGTTTCAGCATGTCAGCGACGTTGTCCTCGATGATTTTACGCTCTGCAGATGAGACGCGGTATGGTCGGCGGCGCACAATAGAATTGCCCTCGGTTTCAATGCGGTGCACGGCGACGGATGTGCGACCCAAAGCTTGGAGTGGATGTCAAAAGTATACGGGGTTTTTACCTTTCGCAAGCGAGAGCACAGTTCGATACTAATAACGGAAAGTGCTGCCCCCGTGTCTACCAATGCTTCAGTCCATACACCTTCAGCACATACTAACAGTACATTGAGGGCCGCTGCGGAGGAGTTTGACTTAGCCCGAACAATACAGCTTCCCCTCCCAAAGCTGCACAATTTAGTTTTCCGGGCGATGGCCCGGGGCCGAAGTAGCTGGTCGAAGGGGAGAAGAGGAGTGGCGCATGGGTGATGGAGAGCGGCGACGCGGAAAACGGGAAGCAGCGGCTCCGTTGAGGCTCTGTGGAGATGCAGAACGACGTTCGTAAGCTTGGTAGGGGCGACTGTATTGTGGAACCGGAGCGGGAAACTCGTCTCGTTCATGGTAGTCGTAACCCCGTCTTTCGTCCTGTTGACGGCGTCGGCAAAACCGGGAAATATGTCCACGGACTCCACAGTAGTAACATACTGGTCGATGTGGGCGCCAGGCGTTGGGTGAGGGAAGCGACGCTCGTGGTGACAAAGCATTCACGGAACCGTGCATTGTGGGCGCGTGGGGTGGTTGTTGAGGAGGCGCTAGGGCCGCAACCTGGGCGTAAGTTGGTGTCGGTACGGGGTCGTGCCTGGGAATTTCCGTACACCTCATGGCAACAAGTTCGTCTCGGACGATGTTGCGGAGGCTGCTGCCCGGAGATGTCGTACGGAGCTCAAGAGGGTAGGACATAGCCTGTGCTTGGAGTTCCTCACGTATGATGGAACGAATCAAGCTGCGCAGCTCGGTGTCAGTGGTTGTGCTCAGATGAGAGTGTCAGGCTGCAAACGGAGCAGATGGAGCTCATCAAGGCGCTGACACGTGGCGACGATTTCCGAGACGGTAGTCGGGTTCTGCACTTGCAAGGGCGTTGAATGCCGTAGCGCCAATTCCTTTGAGCAGGTGGCGCACCCTGTCCGTCGCCGTCATTGAGCTGTTCACGGGGCGACAAAGGGCGAGGACGTCTTCTATGTAAGAAGTGTATGACTCGCCGGTTTGCTGGACACGCTCCGCTAATTTCTTTTTCGCGATGTCGGAGCGGATTGAAGGGTTCGCGAAAATTTGTCGTAGCTGGTGCTTAAAGGAGGTCCAATCGACGAAGTCCAACTCGTGGTTGAAAAACCAAGTCTTGGCTACACCCGTCAGGTAGAAGGCGACACGAGTAAGTTTTGCAGGGTCGTCCAGTGGTTGAGTGCACTGACGCGGTCGTACTGCTCCAGCCAGTCTTCGACGTCGTCCCCACGAAGGCCAGCGAACACCGGTGGATCCTTCTGAGGGGTGGTAACCAAGCAGGAAGGGGTTCCTGACGGGGCAGGTGTCGTGGATGGTCCAGCGTTGGAGTTCTCGTCGTGCGACATTGCCGATGTCTCCGAGTTCAAACGGCGACCTGAACGGAGCTCCAGGGGTGTAGTGAAGTGGAAGGCGTAGCGCCACCGGTAGAGCCAGAGGACTGAGGAATCGTACAGCACAATCCACCACTTGTGAGACGACGATCAAGCCGTAAGACTCTTCATTATTTATATCGAGCCTGAGCCCCGCTACTCAGACCCAAGTGGTGATGATGAGTATTTGCAGGTGAGAGGATGAAGCATATGAATAATGCTCACACTATATATATATAATATATATATATATATAATAAATGAAGGAAAGAAGTGTTAATTTCAAGGGCTCGTTTTCTTTGTTATACACAATATTAATGGGAACTAACAGACAATAACGCCAAGGAAAGTATAGGGGATGTTTTAGTAATAAATTATATATATATATATATATAGTTATATAGTTATATATAACTATATATATAGATATAGTTATATAGTTATATATGTTATATATATATATATGATAACGAGAACTTCTTGGCTGCCGTGATAACAATTGTGCAAGACTTCGTACTACAATATAGGAAACAAATATTTATTTTACCCTGACAGTTTCGGCTGGAGGACCAGCCTTCTTCAAATGATGTAAGTGAAATGAAACGGCCATTGCCGAACCCCATGCACAAAGGCCGCCCACCCAGTTTGGGGGCCAGACAATACTTTCAAAAAAAAAGAAAATAGAGAAGAAAATATTCGGCAGATCCCATGTACCGTGGGAGTCGATGTTATGCGAAGCATGCGGCGGGTAGGTAACTATGGCGTAACCTTTTTTTACTGAGCGACACGTTACAAAATGACGCTAAAAATTTGTATAAATTATATACATACACTTATATATTGAAGAGCCGCATTATGTTACATAACCAGTTTACGATTGGGTAACGCTGCCAATGGCAATGTGGGTATTACCAACACCAGAAGCGGTAAGCTGATATGTAGTGCTTATACGTGTCCCGAGAACGCACGCACATTTCACGAAGCCGTGTGCATGCGTGCAAGAAGTTCTTGACAGTTCTTGAACAAGGGCATCATCACCGTGATCAGTGAGCACCGCAGCTGGTCATGACTTGTTTAGGATCCGGTCGTGGTGGGACGAGGGTCCATGTGTAGTGAAGTATGTGGTATGTAGAGCTGTTGAATTCGTGGATGCCTCGGTCATTTCGTCGACAAATTGTCTGTCGACAGAGCCGGCGACATGTCGGAACCTGAAGCCACCCTTCGCGTTGGTGAGGTATAGACCGTCGAGGCTGGTAGGCCTGGATAGTGCTACGTAGACCAACATCAGCGGATGGTGTTTGTCGTATTTGTAGACTACCTGGGCGTATGTGGCCTATGTAGCCTAGTCTACAAAGCGGCTGTCAATCAATCAGGTATCATCGTCGGTCTGCATGAGGCCACCGCCAGCCTCGTAAGAAATGAAGAGGACACTGCGTCGTTCTGGCGGACTAAGTGCACTTTACGGTGCGGTGATGTGGATATCATATGTAACACTCGTTAATGTATTCCTCCGGGGTCGAGCAATGCTTGAATATAGCTTGCTGAATGATAGGAATACAAACGTAATGTTTATTAGACTGCTATAAAAGCGGAGCCAATACTGGTACTACACATTTTAATCTGATATGAGGCATGTATCGTAGGAGTAGACGTCGTAGGAGTATCATGTGGTGTTTATTGCTTTCTGTAAAATTAGATAGCCAGCACCACAACCACAATTGACGTTGCACCGGTATTACGCCTGCGTAGGTTGTTTTTCCAAACTAATTTATAGACCTGGTGTGGCTCAGTGGTAGAATGCCTGATTGCCACGCAGAATGCTTGGGTTCGATTCCTGCTGGGATCTTAATTTTCATTCTTTCTTTCGTTGAGTGAACGCTGCCGATGTGTTTTTCCTTAACGCTCTAGCATTTAAGTTAACAATGTCTGTTCTTGCCTCTCCTGGGTAGATATAGACCGTTGCATCGGGCGAGGAGGACCGGACTGGCAACCAGCGCTTTCCTCCTTTCTGGCTCGTGCGCGACGGCGCGGAGTGTGCGGGCTGGTGCTTGGATGAGTGCCGTTTTCGAACAATTTTGCGTGTTTTAGGTCGACCTGCGGATTTTGTTCGCTTTTATTGCCATGTCAGCCAGCGAAAGGTCAACGGGAAACCACTGTGTCGTTTTTGGTTGTTCTAACAACTATAAAAAGTAAACTGCTGCCAGAATAAGTATGCGACGTGCATCACCAAGCGCGGTGTGTTTGCGGTTGTGTGCACTCTTCAAGGTACATCGTTTGTGTTACGTTACAGGTTATAAATTGGCAAGTGCCGCAATATATCCGGAATTCCCAGTGTTCCACGCAGTCAAATATCAGTCGGATATGGCCAGATTTGCGAACAAACATAAGCGGTCAAGTACGGCCCTGTCCGGTAAAGTGCAGAACATCCAAGCACCACTCGAGTACCCACCTGAGTTGTTTTCGCTTCGTTGTATTATCATATTTTAATATGATGTGTTGTCTAACAATTAGCTTCGTAGCTCGGCTCAACACGGTGATCGTTGTAGTTGATGTATACCGGTATTAGCACGGACGAGAAATCCCTCACTTCCCAGCGGGGCAACCGGCATCATACATTTAATAATTTGAACATTCAATGAACACTACATGAAAAGAATGTGGCGAGATCTCTGTCGTGAGGTCACAACTTCCATAAGGCAGCAGAGTGTATCGTATACGATGAGCAATATGAAAGCTGAATAGCAAAAAAAAAAAGGTCTGTCACTTCGTGTGGAACAACTACCTCAGGAAGAAAAATTTTTAAGTGGTCAAGAACAATGTCCCACCAGTCGCACAATGATATGCAACATTGTTAATTCTCTTCTACGCGAGACACAAAAACCACGTTGTTACGCTTGTCTAGTGTTTCTTCAACTGCCAGTTTGCTGCTTAGCTTTGCGAACGACAGCAAGAATTTTGCAAAAACGGTACATCTGGTAGATGAAGTTACAAAAAAAAAACGCGAATCACCTCCGATGCTGATCAAAGGCTCGAGCCCGGGAGCACTTCGTGCCTTACCGGCAGAAGAAACTCCCTAACCATCTTCATCTTATCGCCGCCGAAATCCACTCAAGTATCACGACTCTTAAAAGAAAAAGAAGCGCGCCGGCATGTCAACATCAGCATCTTTTTTATATGTAGCAGCACCTCCCTGTAAACAGCTCTAACTTAGTTCACACCGGCGGGCAATAAGTGAGCGAGTAATAAGTGGTCATTTAAAAGTTGAGAAACAAGATAGGCAACTGTTCGCGAGCAACAAACAGATGCCGTCCGCGCCACAAAATCGAGACTGCATGCTCACGCACAACCGCATGTACGAGCGGTAGTCATGGAAAAAGAAACTAAAAGATTACAGTCCACGAAAAGAATTCATTGTATCTGCTAAGAGTGGCGGCACTTGCTTGCCCTGCTAGAACAGGTCGAAATATTTACGTGATTTTCCAACAGACAGTGCGGAAAATATGTGATATCGACCACTTGCGACACGTTCGCGTCGTCGTATATTAACATCATTGACCCTGAATGGATCAAACCGTTTCAGGACGTCTCACAGATTCATTTCCTACGTAGACCGCATCACTTGATACGAAATTCAGTGCGCCGGAACGAAATAAACCGGCTGCAACTGCAGCCGCACGTACATCTTCCATACAAACGCGGAGCTTCGCACACGCCAGCGGGTTGCCAGACCAAGGACGACGCCGCCCGCTAGGCAATATGGCGGCGCCCACGAAAAAAAGGTCTATAAACTGTCAATCACCTGTGGCGCATACCCGTACACCGAGGCCCGTTGTAAACGGGTATGTGCCACACGTGTCTTGTGGAAAGGGTTTGACAACGTACGCGACAAGATTTTAAGTTTATTATGTCATGACCCGGCAGTCGTATTCGTCAAATCCTCTTACCCTCCCATGCAAATTTTGGTCTACACCAAGTTAAGGAGGCGATCATGAGAGCACCCAGACGTAGGCGGCTAGATAGATAGATAGATAGATACGTAGATTGAAACGCTCAAATTGCCAGAGGTTCGCTAAGAAATGCTTCGCATTTAATAGAAAAAGGAAGCGAGAACTCACGAAGGAAGCAACAGTGACAAAACGAGGGAGGGAGAGAACAGCGGGAGGAGAGGCGGCGGGCTATGCCCGTCTTATCTTCGTACGGTAGATAAGAAGCGGCGTGAGCAAGGGGAAAGACACATGTCGCTTCTACACATTTGTCTTTTCCCCTTGCTCACGGCAACAACCTCAAATGGTTCGAGCGGACGCGGGAGTGGTTTCATTGTCACCTTTGAGATTATGTACAGAGCTTTCGACGCTGACAAAGTGATCATGAAGCAACAGACTTCGCTATAGTTTATGAAACAAAAATTTCAGTCCCGTGCAGTGAGCATACCCATATGTAGTGATGTGATGGTTTCCGACGTGGCCGTGCCGTTCTCGCCACTTTTTTAGAGCGAAGCGGCAGCAACGTCCAGTCCGGCCAAGTTCAACAGTGCCTTCTCCCGGGATCACGCTTCGAGGTCAAGGCATCAGCTGCATGACACGCGCGGCGCGATGGCCGAAAAAAATATGATGACGGTGATGATGAGACAGGATGGTGATTATACACCACATAACATATAAAAAACCGCCAAAACTAAAAACATATTTGAGCGGCTTGCACTGAGTCGCGCAAGGATGAAACCCAAAACGAATCAAGCTCGGCAGCCTTCCCTGTTTGTCTTTATTTTTCTCTTTTGTTCGTCCTCTCTTTCTTTCGCTGTGTTTTCACATCTCTTTTTGTATCTCTTTCTTTCTACTTCTTTCTTTTTCTTTTAACGTGCTCCTGTCTTTACATTTGTCGCTTTTTCTGTCTTTTTCTCCCTTTATCTAGTTGTCCACGTCGTTGTCTCTATTTCTGGCTTCCTCGTCTTTATGTTCCTTTCTATTTCTTTATGTTTCTCTCTATTGTTCGTTTCTGTTTTGATCTCTGTTTTTCTATCTCTTTCGATCTCTTCCTCTCTTTATTTCTTTATATGTCGTTCTAGTTTTTCTCTCTTACTTTATTTTATTTCTATCTATGCTCTACTCGTTCTCTCGCCTATCTGATTTATGCATCCCACGCAGGACAAATCGGCGCAGTGCGAGAGCGCGCGCCGACATGGTGATTACAGTTTCTTGTTAACATCCCGCCGACAAATGGTGGGCGTAACATTTCTGCTGTAAAATATCGCACCGGACATGCATGTACTATCGTGCAATTATGCTCGTCGGCCGTCGCGGGGCATACCGCGCTGACACCAAGACCAGGTTGACACCAAGGTTCCTGCGGCTTCGAAGCGGTGGGTGCGTCCTCCAGTGGTATGGGGACAGCGGAGTCCCTTCTGTTGAATTCACTGCGCTGCATCTGGCTAACCAACCCGTAGTAGGTACCGCTGCCTCCGCAGCTACAGGAAGATCTTTACCGCATTTTGTGTGGGTGACCGGCAGCGGCGTTTGAAGAAGTGAAGCGGCGACTACAGAGGAAGATACGGAAGACGTCGGGTTACAAGTGTTGAAGCCAGACTACGACACATGCGGCCGCCAGGCATGATGGGGAAATTAGAGCAGCGAGGACGATGTAAGGCTTTTCTGCGTAACGCTCAACACCCTACGCGTTGACCAGACGGCGCGCTTCGTCAATGTGCCGAAATTCCGTCTTGTCGGGCATGTTGCCCGCTACCCTCTCCCGAACCTGACCTGATGTGTTGAGCTTGGTTTGCTTCGCTTTGAGATAGGGTTTCGCACTGCTGCGGGCTATGAACGCGGTCCTTGTGCTGACACACGTTGAAGCTCGTGAAAACGCCGAATCGGAAATTAAAGCACGAAGGGATGATGTCACAGTGCGCTCACGATTTGTCAACAACGTATGTCACGAGTTCTGGCGGGATTACCGGAGACGTGTACGCGATGGACGTAAAGGGCTTTAGATGGACAACGCTGCTTGCGCCACCTTATGATGAAGAGCCTAACAGTAAAATGCGACCCACAAATATAACATTGCAGCGACATACCCGATTACTGTCTCTGTGTAAACCATTTGCAGAGAGATAACTATCAACTCACAGTATCGACATTGTTTTTGCATCTGCAAGAGCTGCGATCATCTGATAAAACAGAAAACAAAAATATATTGTAATTGAATAAAATACAACAGGGTGTCGCTACGATTCAGCGGATGCTGCAGCTGCAGCAGTCGTCAACGGCTCCAGTAACCGGCAATGCACAATCGTTAAGAAATTTGCATACAAAATAAAGCTCTATACTGCCAGGTACCGAGCGCTGATCAGTAGTAGGGTATAGAATAATAGGTAAATATTTATAATTATTAGTCCTAAAACACAGGTGCTCACCTGGACCAGATATTTTCTTCGAAGGTACGCAATCAGTACTCCTGGAGTTTAAAGGAGCAGTGACATGAACTTCCTGCAAGTCGTGTTTTAGGGGCGAGTTACTCTTAGTCTAACCTTGTCACGGGTCCGGCGTAAGGCCTAACCGGCAGTATACTGCGACCCATCATCGATCCTTTGCAACCTACCCACTACTTCGTCTTTGCAAACATCTCACTTCGATTCATCACCGATCCATTACTTCACCGACCATAAAGCCGTTATAATGAAGGAGGAACGGAAGCCATCTTTGCAAACTGCCCACTACTTCGTCTTTGCAAACCTCCCACTACTTCCCACTGCTTTCCACTACACTGCTTCCCACTACACTGCTTCCCACTACATCCCACTGATTCAGGAGCTTCGCCCAAGCTCTCCATCATTCACCCGTGGATATGCTGTGAATTTTTTTAACACGAAAGTGTTTTGTGCCGGGGTCCACCAAGATTTTCATGACGTATTTACGCCACGGGAATACGCCACGGAAATACCCCCCGTAGCTTGCCTCGCGGCGCAGCGGCGCCGACGCGGGCAGCGTCGCGGCAGCGTCTTGATTGAAAAAACCGACCGCTCGCGCTGCACAACCGTTCGCTGACCACCCCGTATATATAGGCACTGGATTTTGACCTCCAAGGTAGTGCGTGTGTGCGATTTCTCCTGTGCGTGATTAAACAATGAAAATTCACAGCGTACATGTAAAAATAAAGTGAGCTGCAAGTCGTCATAACTCTCATCGAACCTTTAGTATAAACGCGCCCGATCTCACGTCGGTGATGATGTACTGGGCAGAATTCACGGAAGATTCACGGTTTACCGATGAATCCCCGCAGCTTCGCCCACTCATCATCATTCACTCCGTGGATATGCTGTGATTTTTTTTTCTTACAACCAGGGTGGCAACTTTTACTAATTGCTTTCATTAACGGATCGAAGCAACAGCTACTACCTTTGCCGTTACTAACTGCAATGTAGCAACATATGTGACGAGCCCTTACTACCTAAAGTTAGTAAGAACTACTACCCTTTTTTTAAGAGTATTTGAAATCGAAACTGCCTCCGTTCTTAAAAAACTAGCATATAATTAAACATTCGTCTCGCGTTGGAGCAAATGAGTGCCATCGCCGCTATGAGCTCGTCAGTTGCCACTGATTAACAGCAAAAATTAGAGGTCCACAAATTTCACGCAACCGCTCTTTTAAGATGAAAAAAAAAATATGGAACGAAGGCAGTTATGTGCGGGCTGCATGCGGCCTGCGGGCCACGTTTTTGAGAACCCTGTAATATACGGACCTCGTAAATTATGTTTGCGTGTTTCACAACAAGCTTTATTGCTGTAATGCACACAAACGTAAATGTATTGGGCTCAAGTATTTCTGCTTGTGTTTATATGTGTTTCCGCGCTCAAACTTTCCAGATAACTATAATGCGCTTCGTGTGTTTTGATGCTTTCGTGTTCAGCTGTCCTTTCATCTGAGGTAATAGCATAAACGGAATAAATTAAGAATAATCTTCGAATTTCGGAGAATGGGGATTTACGAGAATAAAGTATGATAAACGCCGTATTTCCAACAAAAAAATAAATCTCGAAAACACCACCTGAATTCCAAGAAAAATAAACTCCGAAAACACGGTGCCCTAAGTTTACACAACCCGAAAAGAAGCTTCTGCGTAGACCATTCATTCATTCAATCATTCATTCACTCACTCATCCATTCATTTATTTATTGCTATGGCTATCAGTGATTCATTTGATTGCACCTTCCCCTTGATTGATGAGGAACGCGTCACTGACATTTAATCGACACCATTCGAAGCATTTCTCTTGTCTTGTACACGATTACTTAAAGGATGAGAGGATAGTTGATTTCTTTCGTGTGGCAATTTTTGGTGCGTAGAATACAAGCAAAGCTATTGTATATAAAGCTAGATCAAGCAGGGAGGTTTTTTACGCTGACTTAAGCTTCGTGTGCTCTTATGTATTTGGCCTCGTCGACAGTGTTACAGCTGCTACTACGATGTACGCTGAAACCGGGACGGAATCTGCCCTCCTATAATGGAGCGCATTATACTCTAACTCGTCGAACCTTTATTCGAAGCACCCTCGGCTGCCTCTCTAAATGCACACCATGCTACCAAGTATTAGGACAAACCAAAGATATTTTAGATGCGAAAGCATCTCATGCTCGGGGCAATGTCCGTTCTGCGGCGTCCGCACCCATACTGCGCATGCGCCATCTCTCCTCCGCTCCTCGCGTGAGAGCGAGGAGGTGGGAGGTGTGGGGAGCAGGTGGCGTGAACGTTGCCTCCGCTTCGTTTCTCCTCTCCCGTTTCTTCGCCTCAGCTGTGCGCTCTTATATATTGCGGCGCGCGCTCGCTCCCGTTGCACTCGCCTTCGCAACGGCGCTATGGACGCTCGCGAAGCTGAACGTAAACGGCAACGCCGGCAGGCGTTGCACTCTCCTTCGCAACGACGCTATGGACGCTCAAGAAGCTGAAGGTAAACGGCCACCTCTCGAAACTGTTCAGAATCGCGCAGCCCGGTTTATTCTGTCCAATTACTCCACTACGCTTCTGTATCCACAATGAAGAAGACATTACAACTACCTGATCTGTCCTTACGTCGTAAATGTCTTCGTCTTTGCCTCTTTCACAAAATTTATCATCAAAATGAAGAGCTAAAAAACAATCTTTTTCTTCAGCCTGACTACATTTCATCACGCGTGGACCACAACTTTAAAGTTGGTGTCCCACTTTGCCGAACTCACCTATACAACGACTCATTTATCCCCCAAACCAGCAGGGAATGGAACCACCTTCCCGCCTCCATCGCTGCAATTGCTGACACCAACTTTAAAAGTGCCATTCAAGATACGGTAGTTTATTAACTTGTATGTTCAGAAAATGTATTATTGCTCACTTGTATGTATTACTGCACACTTGTATATGTATAACCACTCCTTTCTGTAATGCCCTCGGGCTTTGAAAGTATTTGAAATAAATAAATAAATAAACACCGGCAAGCGAATCTCGAAGCTGCAAGGATGCGAAAGCGCGCGTTCGCTGTGTTTCCGTCATTCTCTCTCTGTGAAATGGTATGCGAAACGCTATGGACAACGTGAACGACGGCGCTAGTTGCAGCGGCAGCGCCACCGCCGCGGACCAGAGGAAGGCTCGGGAAGCCGAACGTAAATGTCAGCGTCGGCAAGCGGTAACAAACTCCTCGACAACGACCGTCTCATAAGTCACATAAGAGAAACGGAAACTCGATGCAAACCCCCCGAGATGCTTTCGCATCCCACCGTGTTTGCCCGTAGGGGGAGATGATGTGTATTTAGGGGCGGGGCTCTTTTGGGTCGAGGCTTGTCCGTTGTCGCGCCGTTGTAGCCATGCTAGTACTCGCCGCTCCTGCTAGAGTTGCAGCTGTGCTCTCGTTTGATTTGAATGGCGCCCATTAGATGGCGCGGTGGCGCTCGCTCCACTCTCGGCACGTGCTCTATTTTGGTAAGAGACCGCTAGAGGGCAGCGGCTATCTCTTTCTCTTTCGCCGGTCATCACTCAGTGCGCTTCGATACTGTTACCCTGTTACTATGAAGACCGAAGAAGGCAAGGCGGCGGCGGAGCGGAGGGCTCGCAATGCGGCCGCAGCGCGGGCTCGCTGTCAAGACCCTGCGGTGAGAGCTCGCGAAGCGGAAGCGGGCGGGTTCGTCGACAAGCGGACTGGGAGCTGTGTATTTACTTATGCTACATGCATACTGCCAGCCCCTTGCGCCATGCGCGTGTGCGCCGGACGAAGAGAAGGAAGATCTCTCTCTGCTCGGGCTCTTGGCTGAACCGGTCAGCGCTGCAACCACTCCTGTAAATATATCGTGTAGATAGTCTACGGACTACAGTCTACCGAGTCGTCATTCACGTAACATATTTGGTGGAGGTGGAACGTTCCCCGTCCTCACCACGAAGCGTCGCAGCGGCCTCACCGTCCAGTCTCCGGCCATGGCTACCACTGACAACAGCTCGTCTCTGTCTCCAGCTGCGGCGCCCACCACAACGTACCTTACGGTGTCCCACCCCCGCGACCCCGGTACATTTTCCGCCCAAGCTGGCCTTGACGTTGACTACTGGCTCAGCATGTACGAGCGTGTTAGCCAAACTCACCGATGGGACCCCACCATGATGCTTGCCAACGTAATCTTCTACTTGGGAGGCACCCCGCGTGTCTGGTTCGAGACCCATGAGACCGAGCTCACCAGCTGGGACATTTTCAAGGAGCGACTACGCGACATCTTTGGGGACCCGTCCGGTCGCCAAATGACAGCACGAAAAGAGCTTGCCACCCGTGTCCAGTCATCGACCGAGTCGTACGTCTCGTACATTCAGGACGTACTCGCGCTGTGCCGAAAAGTGGACGAACAAATGTCCGAGGTTGACAAGGTGGGCCACGTACTCAAAGGCATCGTGGACGACGCCTTCAATTTGCTCGTCTATACAAATGTGTCGACCATCGACCTCATCATTAAGGAATACCGCCGCTTCGAAAGGGCGAAAAGCCGCCGCGTACTGCCTCAATTCGCTCGGCTACCGAACACGGCTGTCACATCAACGTCGTCCGATCTTGGCGCCACACCACCCTTTGAGGAGAATGTGACGCGCATCGTTCGACGGGAGCTTGAAGCCGCGAGTCCAGCGCCCTTCCACACTCCCTTTGACCAAGCCGCTGCCCAAGCACCCCCCACGGTCTCTGTTATCCAGGCCGTCGTGCGGCAAGAAATTGCCAATCTCGGTTTCCCTGTCGCCTGCTCCGTCTCTCGACCCGAACACCGACCGACGCCAACGAGTGCACCCCGCAACGACTCCTATTTTCCTCCAAAATCCCGCAACCCATCGGAATGGAGGACACCCGACGACAAGCCCACCGCTTCCGCTGCCACCGGGTGGGTCACGTCTCCCGTCACTGCCGCACCACCTGGACGCCGCCGCCTTATTGGGGCCAATTCTCGTCGCCTTCTCGCCCATACGCTGCACCTCACCGGTATTCGCCCAGCCGTACGTACGCTGCCTCTGACGCATCCAACAGCCGCCCTACTGCTCGGTCACCGTCGCCCCAACGCCGTCGTTCCCCGTCGCCTCAACCACGCCGCCATTCCTCGCCGCCGAACTACGTCTCGTCCCGGACGGAAAACTAGGTCGTGCAGCTCCTGGAGGTAGTGCTGCATCATTTTCGTCTGAACCAAATCCTCCGTTGACGCTCCCTACGAACACGAACTTAATTGATCTGCAAGTGGACGGTATTTCTATGACAGCGTTAATTGATACTGGAGCTCAGGTGTCTATCATCAGTGCGCATCTCTGCCGTCGACTTAAGAAAGCACCCAGCACCTCCACCAAATATGTTACGTGAATGACGACTCGGTAGACTCTAGTCCGTAGACTATCTACACGATATATTTACAGGAGTGGTTGCAGCGCTGACCGGTTCAGCCAAGAGCCCGAGCAGACAGAGATCTTCCTTCTCTTCGTCCGGCGCACACGCGCATGGTGCAAGGGGCTGGCAGTATGCATGTAGCAATATGTAAATAATAAAACATTGTGTATATACTGTATATGTAATTAGACCACATCCCTGTGTTTCTGTGTCACGTCTTTGTATGATGATAGGGTGGGCAAAATGTACGGAGTATTCACGGTTTACCAGATTACCTCCGCAGCTTCGCCCACTCATATTCATTCACTTCGTGTATATGGTGTGATTTTTATGCAACATTGCCGCCAGATCCCACACATTGTGGTAATGGATTTCATGCAACGCAGTCAGGGATTAGCAGCCTCTGCCGGATTTCGCGCTTTCAGACAAGCCTTATGTGTTAGATCGCCATCCTTGGAGCACTACACTGGCGTGTGAAGGGTAGGACGTGGTCCTACGTAACATTGGCACTCACGTTAAAGCGATGTGAGTTTTATCGCAGCTAAATGTGCTCTGTGGTGCTCTGATACGCATGTAATGTGTGGCGGACTTCGGGTTATTCGAGAAAATATTGAGTATTTCTTGCGATGTCAATATTTGTGACGTTGTTATCAAAAAGCGTAGCCGACACTACAACCAATATATGCGTTGCCTTGGCATCACGCTTGTATAAGGTCTTCTTATTAAGTAGCTCGAAGCACTGGCGTGTGTCTGTGGTAGAATGCTTGAATGCAATGCATCCTGCCTGGGTTAAATTCCGACTATAGCCCTGTGTTAGAGCGAGACATCGTTAAAAAGAACGTTTCGAAGAAATGCCACTGTGGTCGTTGTCGGCGTCGTTATTTGTGAGCAAAAAATCGGCGTTGTCAGTGAGCGAAAATTCGAAATTGAAGCAAATAAGTTATGCTGCATGCGAATAGCAGACGCTCAGCTGTTATGAAAGAGGAAGGCAACAATCGATGGCTGTGGTGGTCGCTCGAGCTCGTGCTCGCTGGTAGCCAGAACTGCCTAAGAAAGAGAGTTCCGCGAAGCAACGTGTAACCCTGTTCGAAGTACAACGCCGCCATTTGAAGTGTTGGAAGTGCCGCGGTTCCCTTCATCCAGTAAATTCGCAATCGGGCGCTACCATCACCTTTCCACATGACTGCTCCTAGCTGCTGCCACAACAACGACATCCTTCTGTACCGGCGTCCCACGGCAACGCGACCCACCCGTATTTCACGGTGCGGTGAAGACCGCACCGTGAAATATGGGTGCTATCTGCTTTGCCTATATTGCCTTGGAAGGTTGTGTAAGCTTGCGAATGTATGTTGTTTGCCATTCTTACCGTGCATGGCTCCTTCTTTCACCGTAACGCACCGCACATGGATAAAAGTGACGGTCTTCACAGCGCTCTCCACATTCTTGGCGTCCGCGACAGGAGTAAGCCCTCATAGCACTTATTGAGAGCCTCACATTGTTCCCGTGCCGTGGTTGAACATGCATGCCTAAAAGCTGAGAGGTCTCGGTAAAGAGCTGGGACTCACTGGCAAGGCATTCCAGCAGGGGATAGACAAGGTGCGCGATGGAGAAAGCGGAGTGTGCGCTAAAGCGTGGGGCAGCGAAAGAAGATCACAAACGAGAGTTGCAGCTACAAGCTCGAGAACGCCAGTTGCTAGAGCCTCGGCTGCGCTTGCAGGAATCGCAACACTCTAGTCAAACGGTCCTTGTTGACCACGTGATTACGGCGTGAACAGTCAAGGGTTTCCAAGCCCGCACAAGCGAGGACAATAAGCGAGGACACAAGCTATCAGACTGTTGGTCTAAGACTACGGGAAGCAAGTCGGCTATGAAGCCAGACAGTTTTACCAAAAATACGAAGGGGTGCACCGGGGCTTCCTGTTATCTCTGTCAATATGGCCAAATGCCATAAGATAATAATATTATTTGGAGTTTAACGTCCCAAAATCACGATATGATTATGAGGGACGCCGTAGTGGAGGTCTCCGGAAATTTCGACCACCTGGGGTTCTTTAACGTGAACCTAAATCTAAGTACACGGGCCTCAAAAATTTTCGCCTCCTTCGAAAACGCAGCAGCAGCGGCCGCGATTGGATCCCGCGACCTTCAGGTCAGCAGTCGGCTGTCGTAACCACTGGTACACCATGGCCGGGAAATGCCACAAAAAGATCATTACGTGTGCATACAGTGTCGAAGTGCTGCATGCATGGAAGGCGCCAATTTTGACATTGGCTCGAGTGCGCAAAGCTTTTCTGGATGGAAACGTCGACAAAAAAAAATACCGATAGTGCAAGGGTACCTAGAAGAACTACCCGTTATTGTTCTGCGAGATTCATGCTATAACACAGTCGTAGTAAAGCGTGCACTCGTGCCAGCCAGCAAGTTTACTGGGACAGTATGAAATGTTTATTTATTAAATAGTTCTTCTTGGTACGTTCCTTAAGATGATATATATTCACTGTCTATGTTTCAATGACACTGTACTTGCTATATGTATGGAGCAACCACTCGAGGATGCTGTGCAGGTTAACATCAACGGCGTCTGCCTAGCCTTCATGCTGCCTAATATCAGAGACGTCGTTAAGAAGCCCACCACGCTGGAGTCGCGAGGAAGAACAGATGACATGCCATATAAAACGAATGCGAACTACATTCGTGGCAACGAAACGGCTGCTGCGTCACGGTGTCATCAAACACCACCGCCAAAGTCGTAAACTTGATAGACGTCGATCCAGAAGCATTGACGATGTTGCAGAAGACGATCGAAGTCTCGGACGTTGCTTCGCTGACGTGGGCAAGACCAGAACGACGCGATCTACCACTGCCACCTTCGTGCATACCAACGACCTTCTTTTCAGGCGCTATAACACTGCCAAAAATAAAGAAGTGGATGAGCTCGTTAGCTCCAAAATACCTTCGAGCATCCGTTTTGAAGATGGCACACGAAGGCCTCCTTTCCTGTCACCGAAGGACAGAGGACGGCGGACAGGGTTTCGGAAGACGTTTACTGGGCCGGCACGCAATCTGATATCACGCGGTACGTAAAGTCATGCGACATTTGCAAGAGGACCGTTCCAAAGCACCTGGAAGAACGTGTGCCTTTTCGAACCAAGCCAATCAATACGCCTTTCCAGCGCATCGCTATCGACACCATCGGTCCGCTATGACCTACGTCGGCCAATGGAAATCGAAACGTTACAACTATGGTGGACCTTGCAGCGCATTACCCAGACGTAGTTGCTCTCCAAGTATTAAAAGTTAGAGGATGGCCAAGGCAATGCTGAAGATGTTTTTCCGCGTTTGAATTCCCCGGGAAATAGTTACTAACCAAGGTACCCAATTCACCTCGCAGCCAATGAAAGAGTGGAGCTCCCTGCTTTTCATGACCCAACGGTCACTGACTTAGTGTACGTTTTAGCGGAAAGTTGAAGAAAATTATCAGAAGAATGGGCTAAAAAAGCCCCCAAAATTGGGATTGGTATTGGGGCCACTTCTGTTCGAATACAGAGAAGTACCACATATAAGTTCGGTTTTCTCGCCTTGTGATCCTCGATGCGGTCGCTACGTACGAGGACCAATGGGTATCCTCAGATAGCTGTGGTCGACGAGGCAGCTAAACGAAGATATAAATGCAACGTATGACAACATTTTTAACTTCAAGAACAGATGAACAATCCGTGTCAACACGCGCACGAGCGTCTCCGAAGGTCGAAGACTACCCAGAAGCAGCAGTGCGATCGCACGACGTCTACAGACATGGAAGGGGCTCGACGCTTTGCCGACCTAGCTGCGTACCAGAGGAAAACTGACCACTGCAGTTCCGGACGCAAGAACTACGAAAGCCTCCGCTTTTTCTGCTCAAGACAACTGATATAAAAGTAGAAGGTATCGCCGTACGTGCTCTTGTCAACACAGGAGCCGTCGCTTCGGTCATTAGTGCGAAACTAAATTTGAGGTAAGTGACCACGCCGTTTATCAATCTTGCCCTGCGTACGGCGACATCGCATTGCACCACGCCTTCAGTTCAGTACACAGCTCGTGTTTTGATTCAAAATGTTCGATATGCCGTCGAGTTCGTCGTTCTTCCGCGATCATCCTACGACGACATTCTAGGATAGGATTTCTGTTCTCCCCATTAGGCGCTCGTAGACTGCACTCGTGCTGAACTCACACTGTTGACTCTGTGCCCTGAGCTTGACGACCGCAGTCCTCCTAAAGTGTTTGCCGCAGCTGACGTCCACATCGCCCATTTGCCCGCCGTCCTAGTGCATGTGTCTTCACCCGCTGCTTCTAACTCGACTGTTTTGTTCCAATCATATTTAACTAATGCGGGTCAGCGTACCTTTCTCCTCTCGTTCACCGTCATCAAAAGTTGCAATGGTCCTGCGGCACTTCACGCGTGCAAAGCCTCTGCTTGCCCGTTTCTCCTACTACACCGCGAACGTCTGGGGAACCTCGCAGCTTTTGATGACATTTTCGACGATACAATATTTTCGGATATAGCATCACTACAGCCTTGCGCCGTCACTTCTGCAACTGACGCACCTGCTCCTATGGACGTATTTTGCAAAGCCGTCGATGCCCACCTTACGCCTGTGCAGGAGTATCAGATCGTGCGACTCCTCCAGCGTTTTTGAGCCTCCTTTGACTACGACCAGCGTTCCCTACGCCGAACGTCAGCAGTTGCTCGCCTTATTGATACCGGTCAACAAGCACCATTGCGACAGCGTCCATACCTCGTGTCGACTTCTGAACGCCGTATCACTGATCAGCAGGTAGACGGTATGCTTAGACGTAGAATAATATCGCCGTCCAGCAGCCCCTGAGCCTGTCCAGTTGTGCTGGTCGAGAAAAAGGAAGGATCCACCAGGTTCTGCGTGGACCACGGCCGTCTAAACCGAATTTAGATTATAACTGGCTCAAGCGAGGTCATATCTGCATCTTTGACTAAACAGGTTAGAAGCTAAAAACGCCGATGTTGAGCGTTACAGCGGCTAACTGCTGCCGGTGACGTGTGGCTTTCAGCGGTACGAGCCAATATGGAAAGACTGACTGCTAGAGTCGGCTGATGTTGATTATCAGACTAATACTAACGTCATATTGTATTGCGAATGATAAGTTGTTTCGATGCAGTTATATGAACTGCGTTCATGACGCTCGATCACACATTTCAGCGAATGCCCACGCGCTCTTGCTCGACAGATGAATGTGTTCAGCGTATACGTACGTCAGTCGCTTAGCTAAAACTAAAGCTTGATATGTGTAGGACACAAAGTAGAATGATATTTTGCAAATATTTTGCAAATATCTTCCGAAATCTCGCGATCCACTATCAAATCTTATTCGAGGTCCACCCAGTGCGCGTAGATTTTCCGAAGTGCCGCCAGTATTCCCAGTGCGCGGGCAGACACTGCACAGCGTGGCCAGTGCCTCCCAGTGCGCTGTAAGACACTGGGCCACACTGTACAGTATTTCCAGTGTCTTTCGGCGCACTGAGCGGCACTGCCCACGCTGTACAGTCTGTCCCAGCGCCTCCCAGAGCGCTGTAGAATACTGGCGCACACTGTACAGCGTTTCCAGTGCCACCCAGGGCAATGAAAGGCACTGGGAGGCACTGGAAACGCTGTTTTTCGGATAGGGTTCGCTATGAATTCTCGGATTGGTACGGTTCGATTTAACGAATGGAAATGCTGTCGTGGAGGGGCTGTCTTCGACGTACTTCACAAGGGTACGCGAACGTCCGTGGACTCGCCAGTCACAGGTATTCGCAAATGAGGTTGCTTCTCTATTCAAGCAAACCCAGCAGGGGCGGTCCATAAGTTTCTACAGTGAAGCCGTATGTGGCTTGGAAGCGGGGCATGTTGGTGGTATGTGAGTCCGTGAGTGCGCGGAAACTGTAATGGAAAATGAATGCTAGCCCAGGCTGCCTCCAAGGGTCTCCGTGCTGACACTAGTTTCTCCTCAGGTTTTATCAGCATGTATAGCCGCCGCACAAAAGCCACCGCAGCATAAATAGCTACCGATGAAGTTTTTAGATGTTCTTAATATGGACTTAAGCTAAGTTCTTCAAACGCAAGGTTCGAGGCACACGTCTCTTAAATGGGGTCATAGAGAAACGAAAAACTACAACACGATACACTTCGAAAGATGCTAGCACGTGATAAACGCCGGGGCCGCATCTCCCAGCTTCCCTGGTGAACAATTTGTGTGGAGTGCTTCGGCGCTATTTTTTTTTTATTTTAAATAAATTACGATTAATTGTTCACTACTTGAGCCATTATTGTTCAGTCCTGATTGATGAGTATTTTCGTCGATTATTCGGCATTTTCTCAAGGCGCTTTCAAGAAAACTGAGGCAGTCTTTACTCAAATATAGTCTGTATAGTTCCACCTAGAAAACCAAATAAAAAGCCTTCGGACTCCATTTATTTGTATTGTCACGGGGTCGTGACGTAGACGAAGACCGCAGGCAACGTGTCCAAGATGAAACTCTTTATTTGGCCGAACTTGTGGCCGAGAAACGGAAAGTTAATTTACATCTATACACACGGTATGCACTGATAGCGGTGAAAAAAGCGTCGGCTGTCGATCGACTGACCAGCGGCGAAGCACGTCGGCATTTGTACATGTGCCATCGAATATTCCAGCCTTATCGCTGGTTGTCTCGCCAGCGCTAGAATAAGATCGAGTGTTCTCGTCTTGCGCGCAATCTTAGCAAAACGATCTACAATAATCGCGAAGCTTCTCGAACAATGAGGCGCGGTTTGCGCTGAGCGTTGCTGACAGTCCTTGTGGGCGAAAACCGATCACAGCAAAAGTAATAATAAGAAACGCACGTGGCAGTATGCAAGGTGTAACAAAGATGAACTAAATTAGTGCGTCAAGCTGCAATAAATGATATTTACTTTGTTAAGTGCTAAATATAATTCGTGCTAGTCAACAGTCAAGCAATAAACAATATATAATGTGAAATCAAACAAGGTAAACCTTCAGGGTATGATGACTGGAAGAGATGAAAAAATTGGGGGACTCCTGAGCTTCACCTTTAAGAGTTGAACGCGATAGCGAAATCTGGCCCCTAGAGCGCACTTCAACCACTAAGTGCATGCTTAATAATGTGTGTTTAACACACACGCACACAGACACACACGTGCGCGTGAGATGTATCTGTAGTAATGGTAGGGGTTTTCTATCTAAAGTCCTTCCCTGTGCCAGAGTCGAGACATGTTTCTAGCAATGCCTCGCAGATGGTAGCACTTTAGTCTAATGTTTGCTGCTTGCTTGATATGTTTTCCGCTAGATGGACCTAGTTGTCCATTTTCGGAGCTGTTTGCAAGTTTGTGTGTGTTTTTCGCGGCGATAGGTGCACTATCCCGGCTTTTATCG
The DNA here is from genome assembly GCF_013339695.2 of Rhipicephalus sanguineus. NCBI lineage: Eukaryota > Metazoa > Arthropoda > Arachnida > Ixodida > Ixodidae > Rhipicephalus > Rhipicephalus sanguineus. The sequence goes on along the minus strand of NW_023614197.1, from coordinate 55,291 downwards.
AATCACGGCATCGCGCAAAAGCCGTAGTTTGATGGCCTCGCCTATGCGCCTACAAATCGCCGAATGGGCTCATTTTCGTCGTGACACCTGCCAAACAAAATGCGTTAAGGAGACTCCTTCCACTACATGAAATTTATGTAGTGTTTCTTTTTTTTTTTTGATGCAGTTGCAGGTAACACAGTGGCTTTGTGGTAGGACACCTGCATACCACGCAAACGGCCCGGGATTGATCTCAGCGGGACCAAAGGTATTTATTCTTTATTTTATTTGCATCTCTCTCGATTTTTCGGTCACGGGTGATTTTTCGCTCACAAGCAACGCCGTCACCGACACCGACGGCGGCAGGTCTGCGAAACGAGCTCTCTACAGCTATCACGTTAGATTCCTCGGACAAGGAGTGTTTCTGGAGCATAACAGTACCACAAATGCCGCTATGGAACGGCAGCTATTGATTGCGTATAACAAGGTTCCAAGCCTGGGTACAAAACTAGCAACACCAAGAAAATAGATTTTCTTTCATGCATTTGCTTCTTTGTGGCGAATATCGCCTTACGTGACACAGGCAGGCATAAACAGTTTTCTTGTTCAGTCGTCATAGAAAATCTGGCGCATTTAAAAGCCCTCAATAGGACAAGATGTAAAGCTAAAATGGAGGCTTGTACACAGCAGAAAAAATATGCCTTGCCACAATTAAATGCTGAACAGCCACTTCCGTAGTATCGGGATGCGGCTTCTATGTGCCCGTTCCAAGAACTCATGGAGGTTGTAAACATAAAAGACGGTGGTCATGTCACAAACATTTGGCGCACCCTTAAGCATCGCCTTTAAGAGCTGAACGCCAGAAGGATATTCGGGCGCGCGCGCACCACACACACCCATACACAAACACACATACACATACACACGCACCCCCCCACACACACACACTACCTTAGGCTAAATGTTTCCCCTCTTCAACAACGCTTTTGGCGAGATTGCTTTCTGTGTCCTAAGTGCGAGCGATTATTGTGCGCTGGTGCACTATTGATGAAATATATAGAGTCGTGCGCCTCGGTTCTCTCTGCGTCCGTACGCGTTGAGTTGACTCTTGTACACCCACACACACACTGCACCCACACTTTCAGCCACTCCAGCCGAATTGCGAATGCACAGAATGCGTCACATGCGTGTCAACATTCCGGTGGCGTGACACTTCTTTCAAAGTATTGATGAACCCTCTACGTGTGTGGAGAATGCGCGCAATAATGTGTGTGTCCTTTGTCGTAAAGTAGGCAGCGATGCACCCCACTACGTGTTTGTAAGAGACTCGTGCGACGTGATCACGCCATCGCTCAGAAACGGCGGGAAAACTGCGGAGCATTGTCGCAAGGCCTCCAAGAGATGATGCGACCTTACCGCGCGGCTGTCTCTCTCGGAGGCGGCGGGCAACAAGCTAGTGTAATCATCCCGTGTTCGCATCGCCTTCCCAATCGCTAGCCTACCTTCGCTTCTATGTGCAGACCTAAACCTTGCCGCAGGTTTAGTGAAATTGCGCACGCCCACCGCTCATGTCTTTATTTGCAACTACGTCGAATTTTCGCTCACGGACAACGCTGCTTTTTCGCTCACAACCAAAGACGCAGCCGCCGCCACCGCCGACACCGATACCGGAATTGATTCGAAACGAGTTTTTTAACGCTATCGCGTTAACATGTTGAGTCCCGCGAAAGCGGCGTTCTAATGAAGGACGTAACCTACAATAAAAAAAATCACAGCATATCCACGGGTGAATGATGATGAGTGGGCGAAGCTGCGGAGGTTCATCGGTAAACCGTGAATTTCGCGAATTCTGCCCAGTACATCATCACCGACGTGAGATCGGCGCGTTTATACTAAAGGTTCGATGAGAGTTATGACGACTTGCAGCTCACTTTAATTTTACGTGTACGCTGGAATTTTCATTGTTTAGAAAGCCATTGCTTTAGAAAACATCTGGCGTCTTTCATTAAGCAGCTGGCGTCTTTTCGTTTGCTTTTAGAAAACATCTGGCATCTTCGTTGGTTTATTTCATCAATCAACGGCGTTTTGAACAAATTTTTATTGTTTAATCACGCACAGGAGAATCTCACCAGGCACTACCTTGGAGGTAAGCAATGGCTGCTAATGGGAATGAGAGACAAGGAGTCGGCTTTAGCTAACACTTACACTTCTACTTCTACTAACGTTTCCTACTGGAACATGCCAATGGCTGCTAATGGGGAATGAGAGACAGAAGAATCCGGCTTTTAGTTAACGCGCACGCTGCGAATTTTTTATTGTTCAAAACGCACAGGAGAAAATCTCCCACCGGCACCACCTTGGAGGTCAAGATCTGGTACTAGCGATTACGACTGGTTACGCACTGCGAGGGACGAACGGGTGCCGCTTTAAGGAGCTTCGCCCCTAAAACTCGCTGTGGTTCATCGCTGTGGTTACCAGTGGTTCTTCTTGTTGAAGCTCGCCCTTGATTGGTGACATAGGAACTCGTAGAATATATTTATGCTGCAACGTTTGAACGATTCATATTTTGTAGAAGATTGCCTAAAGGATGGAACGGAAACTTGATTTTTTTGCAGTGGTTACTATTGTGCAGGTTACATGTAAATATCATATAGTTAACAGAACTCCGAATTTACACCCGACCCGAGCATGTAGGCTTTCAAAATTGACCTAAGCTAGGTGTGTCCTTTCAATTGGCTATATTGACGCGATTGCGTATCGGTTAGAGCAGTTCGTAATGTACACTCGTATTTACTTTCGGCATGGCAAGTGCTCTCTCACAGTAGTATATTCGCGGACAAACTAATAGAGAAAGAAGGAAAAATCCGCAGCATATGCACGGGGTGAATGATGATGAGTGGGGCGAAGCTCCAGAGGAAATCGTCGGTAAACCGTGAATACTCCGAGTAATTCGCCCAGATATGATCAAGAAACACGTTAGAAACAACGGTATGTATTAAACGTCGAACTTTTATTGTACGGTTGGTTTTCGTGGTACCTTCATTACAACGGTCACCCTAGCGTACGTCGCCGCACTAAATCTAACGATTGCCTTCCACCAATGACACGCGTCATAGATAAATCTTCCGTAAATTATGCCCAGTGCATCATCAACGACGTGAGATCGGGAGCGTTTATGCTAAAGGGCAGATGAGAGTTATGGCGACTTCCAGTTCACTTTAATTTTACATGTACGCTGTGAATTTTTATTGCTTAATATATGGAACACTCCAAGAACTAGAGGTGGCTACCTATTACTACATACTACAGAGGAGGGACACACCCACACCCTAAGGAGCTTCGCCCCTAAAAGTTAAGAGGGGACACCCATACACCCAGCCGGCCAATCGACCCTAGCGCTCCTGGTGGTCGTTGAGAGCAAGTGGCCTGTGCTTCCTGTTTCGGTTTCACTGGCGCGAAATTTGGACTGCTCTGCGTAAGCGTCGTTTGGCTAGGGCGGAAGATAATGCTTTCAGACACTTTTCTTCGCCCAAATTGCAAAGCTATTGTTTGTCGTTTTGATTTAGCGATTCCCTATTTTGTCTAGTTCAATAGTTCGTGCGAATTGAGGTCCTGATGTAATTTTTATTTCGATTAAGTTATAATAGAAAGATATTCAGGTCATCATAATCACTACGGTTTTGTCATCGCGCTTGCGTTTATGGCTTGTACCCGAAGTGTGGTGGTTTATGACAGTACGGCACTAGAAAAATACCGACGTGAGGTGTGTTGAATAAGTTGTTCTTATGTATAAAGAACATGCCAAATTTGGGCGTATTATTATTATTTTGTAAAAACGATTCTGTTGCATTGATGGTGACGTTTTTTTTCGCACTTACGCCCGCTGGCGTTTGGTGAGAGCACTAGTTCGTTACGTAGTCGTGAAGTGCTTCCTGAGGCCAGATTTCGTGGAGTGTCCCTCTTAACTTTTTTTTCTTTCTCTATGGACTTTTATTGTCAACGAAGAGAAGGCCACCGCTCATGAATGTAGTCCCACATTGTGTCCGTATATTCAGAAAGACGGTATCGTGGAGCGAGGCTATGGAGGCGGGGCTTCCGCACATTCGTGGTTTGGCTTGTTTACAGTGTTGACGTGTTTGATAAGATGCTTCACATCTAAGAGAGAGCGTCTCGTCGTCGGCGGGTGCGGATGCATGTTACATCGGCTCCGCAAAACCGATGCGGCCGCTTTGGTAAATGAGCACCAAGGATCACAATTTTAGTTTACGCTACCGGAAGGTGAGTGCAGGCCACCCACCAAGTTTGGTTATCCTTGCGCCGAACCAGCCACATTTAGTGAGAAGACCGGCACGCCGCACAAGCCGCGCTGAGCCAAGCGCGAGGCTTAGCTCGGCGGCGCACCGATACGATGGACGTTGTTCAAGTCGAAGGAACACCACGGGAAGAAGACTACGATGCAGAAGACTGGACTACGATCATCGGTACCTATCGAGGCAAGTCCCAGTCAAAAGCGCGCAAGCAGGATCTACCCGAAGCGAGCGAAAAAACAGAAAGCACCGGAGGAACGCACCGAAACGCTCACCGCGTCGGCGAGGCGTCCTACGTACCGCCCGAACCGGCGGAGCTGCGTGCAACAGCAAGTGACGCGCAGAAGTCGGCAAATGGCTCCACTGCTGCAGCATGCCATCAAGGTGATTTTCCGCTCACAGGGAGACCTCTTCATGCCCAACATACACGCGGCAGCTGCTACTACGCTGCCTTTGCGCCACAGCGAAGATACCGGTGGACACAGAAGTGGAAATACGCGTTCACCCAACGAACAATACGTGCACAGTAGCCACAACAAACCAGGAAACAGCGCTCAACGTGGTTAAAATAAGGAGCATCACCTTAAATGCAAAAGCGTACGTGATAGCCGCGTACATAGCCCCTGCAGCGGAAACTGTACGAGGCGTGATATCCAACGCTTTTTGGGATGAAACGTAAGAACAGCTTCTACAAGAACTGCAAGCGAGAAATCCGGAAGCCGGAATCCTCCTAGCAAGACGGATGGGCAAGTCCATGTCTATCCTTATACCATTTTCCCAGGGACCCGTCCCCGTAGAATCATCTACTATGGGGGAGGGCACCTGTGCACGCCATACAAAGCGCGACCAGAAGCTGCACAAACTGCCGAGCCCCTGGACACAGATAGATGTGTGCCGAACAGAAGAAGAAACCGAGATGTCCAAGGTGGGGGAAGATCACGGGGAAGATAGAAGTCGTCACTGCGTGCCCCGATGCATCCTATGCGGCGGAGAGCACCTTACAGGACCGGGTGGTGTAAAGCAAAACAGCGACAGATCACAACGAAGCCACCAGCCCGCAGGGAACCTACCGGGAGACAGCAGCTGCACGAAGAGGGCTTCCCAAGATGGCATCCATCAGCCCCACAGAAGACCCTGAGGAGCCACAAGGGCAGAACGAGTCACCAGTAAACCAGACCCCCGAGACGAGGAGCTGGCCCGCCTTCGAGAGGAGGTAAGAGGCTTACGACAGGCACTACCCAACCCTCACACCCGCCCCCTGGTCACCCTTCACTCATAGGCAGTCAGAGTTTACCTGCCACAGAATCCCCAACCCCCACACCACCTGTAAAAAAGAAAAGAAAGGGAGTTCCTCCGTCATCAGAAGAAACAGCTGAATTGGAGCAATCAGGCAAAACAGCTGAGCTGGAGGCTAAGTTTGAAGCCAACTTGAGGCAAAATTAACAGCGAAACTAGCGCATTTTCAAAAACAGATGCACGATGAATTTCAGCAGTTCCTCGAAAATCGGTCCAAACATCGAGACCCGATTCCCAACTGTCGAAGCTCGGATCGACTGCATTATTGATGAGCGCTTCAAAATTTTAGATAAAAACTAGACACCTTGTGTGCCCAAACTAAGGGCACAATGGGCGTAATGGTGGCGGAGGCAAGCAGCCATGTGCAGGCGGCGTCGTCATCTCACACAACATATTCCCCTCCTATTTCCAATACTGCTGGGCAGCAAAATGGCAGGTGATTAACCTAATTCTAAAACACCTCCACTTTTAAAAATTGGCATTGGAACTGTCGCAGCATACGCCGTAAGCGAGAAGCGCTAATTCAGCTGATACTAAACGAAGAGCACCCACCATATCTGATTCTCCTACAGGACCCTAAGACTAACATATCGCCCCCAGGCTACACTGCTTATCACTCGCCAAATGATAGTGCTCCGGTTGTGTCCACTTTTACCAAGCGCGTCATAAGGTATACACAACGTAATTTCCCTCATATAGTCCACAATGTTGTCCTTGAGGTCCGACATCCGACAAGATTCATTACTTATTGCCATATCTATAGTCCACCTAGCATGCCAGCAACGCGCTGCGCCCAGCTAATAGCACAAATCACCGCAGCGGCAAATAAGACTCCACTCATAGTGGCCGGAGACTTTAATTGCGCTCACATCGATTGGGGATACAAGAAAACTACTGGCAGAGGTGAGGTATTGATGACACAAACTCAGCAGGCACAGCTCACGGTATTCAACGATTTTGATTGTCCAACCAGACAAGGAACAACAGGAATGATGGACACAAGTCCGGATCTCACTATGGGTAGGCGCATCCAAAACCTAGAATGGAATAGAACGACACATACTTTAGGCAGTGATCACTATATTATTGAAGTTAAACTCAGTGGTCCCCAAGCATCTCGAGCGAAAACGAAACATAAACTAATTAACTGGGATAACTTTATAAAGCAGCGGGAAAGAAATCAGCAAACAGGGCCGATGGATGCGCACACATGGACAGCACAGGTTCTTGAGGATCAAGCGGCATGCACGATGGAGTATATCCCGGAACACCAAGTTCCGTTATGGACTCAAAATTGGCCCATTGATAGAAGCACATGAAAGTCTCATGAAACGATATGCTCATCAAAACGCAATAGGAAGCTCCAAAGTAAGATATCTGAGCTATCAACGCAGATCACGAATACAGCCAACAACTCTGTAGACAGAATTGGCAGCAGATATGCGAGGATCTCAGAGGCAATCTTACTACCACTCGCGCATGGCATCTTTTAAAACATCTTCTTGATCCCAGCAAAAGTAAACAGCATAATAGGAATCTTGTTGCTCGACTAACACGCAATCATAAATACGACACAGAAGCACTACTACAGAAGCTTAAGACCCTCCATACCTCGCCGGGCACTCCCATTCCTTTGCCGGACTTCGCCGGCCCACCAAACAGTGAACTGGACAAGGACATCACAATAGACGAAGTTCGAGCAGCCCTTCATAGACTCCGCAGCATCACTCCAGGCGAAGATCGCATAACAAATGCCGCTCTTAGAAACCTAGATGATAACTCCCTGCGAGATCTCACTGATATTTTCAACACGCATTGGCGGAGCGGCACACTGCCAGAGGAATGGACACATGGAAGGTCATCCTTATACCGAAGCCTAACAAACCAGTTACCGCAGAAAATATGCGACCTATTTCACTTAATTCTAGCCTGGGTAAACTCTTAGAGCAAGTCATTCTTGCTAGACTTAACGGTCACATGGACGATACCGGTCAATATCCAGACTCAATGATTGGTTTTCGATCAGGACTATCCACGCAAGATGCCATGCTTCAGCTCACAACAGCTATTCTGGATCCCCTCATACCTACACATACCAAAGCTGTCCTGGCAATTGACCTCAAAAAAGCATTCGATAACGCCAAACATGAAGCCATTCTAAATGCTTTGATAGACCTAAGGATTGGTCAAAGGACTTATAACTATATAAGGGCTTTCCTCCAAAACCGAACGGCCACCATGTGTGTAGACAATCTTCGTACACGCCGCTACACACTAGCTAACATAGGCACCCCGCAAGGATCGGTGCTATCCCCTTTCCTTTTTAATGCAGTACTTATTCCGCTTGCGCGGAAGCTGCAGGACATCCCCCATCTTGACCATACCCTGTACGCAGATGATATTACTTTGTGGACTACATATGGATCGGAAGCCCAAATCGAAGAAACACTACAAACAGCTGCAATGGTAATACAGGACGAGGTCGCCAAGGTAGGCCTCAGCTGTTCACCAGAAAAATCAGAACTTTTCTGATTCCACCAAAGGTAACAGAAAACCACACTTCCATCAAAATCTGCGTACAGGGTAGGGAGATCCCTCAGGTCCCTACCATTCGCATCTTGGGGCTCTACCTGCAGCAAGATGGGAAACATACCGAAACCATCAAACGCTTAAAGAGCACGCTGGCAGCTACCACGCAGCTAATACGCAGAGTGACAGGTAAAGATCCGCGGCCTGCGAGAAGCCGATACTCTGCGAGTGGTACACGCGTATACCATGAGAGTAGAGTATTGTATTCTACACCCTACCTCAACCTTAATGTGACCGAAGTCCAAACAATTAACTCTATAATCAGACAAGCACCAAGGCAGCGCTCCGCCTCCCAAAAAACACCGTACCGAACGCCTGGTAGAGTTAGGAGTGCATAGCACCATACAAGAATTAACCGACGCACATTTGCAGGCACAATATCTCCGATTAGCCAGCACCCCTACCGAAAGACATATACTTCACAGCTGCAAATTCGCATCCCCGCCAATCATGATTCCCTGAAATCCCTACCCAAGGAAATTCGCGAAACATTCTGTATTAGACCGCTCCCCCGTAACATGCACCCCGACCGAAACCGCGAGCGACGGAAAGTCAGAGCAGCAACTCTCCATAAAGCATACGGTGAGGAACGGGATGCTATCTGGGTGGATGCTGCATGCGATCAGCACGGAGCCACAGCGGTGCCCTACACACCGAACACCCCTCTATTAATAAAGAATTACCTCATGGAACAAACCCAGAAGAAGCGGAAGGGATCGCTATTGCGCTAGCGCTCGGCAGTTCCAATGCTACTTACATCCTCAGTGATTCAAAAACTGCATTACTAATATGCTAGGGGCAGAGTTCACCCTACCACATTCCACATGCTGACCAGAACCCCCCCTTCCTCCCGCAGCGCTGAGCTCAATCTGGGTGCCCGCGCATTCGGGAAACCCTGGTAATGAGGCAGCCGATTCTTAGCCCGAGGGTCGTGGATCTCACAGGTGGATCTCATGGAGGGTTTCTCGAAGGAGCGTGCGTGTACCTTTGCTGAGCTCACTGCGAATGCTCGTGCTGAAAGGCAAATATACCCACACCCCCCCACTTCCCTTACTACCAGGGAACAGCACCTAAGGCGCCGTCTGCCAACGCGGACTTTACCTACCCCCTCCCTCCTCTCCACCTTCCTGCCCTCTGTGCAATGCACCGAGGGCAAACCTAACCCACATTCTCCTGGCCTGTCCGTCTTCTCTTCCTCCCGGCGGGTCGGTGCCACTCAAAACTGGGACTGGAGACCTCGCTATGCTCCACTGACCCGGCAAGGCAGAAGATCGCCGCCCGCCGGGCTGCCAGCGTCATGGACTTATTAGACATGAACGTTTGAGTGTGGGTGGGGTCGCGCGGGCACCCAGGGGGCCTGCGAGGTCCTGAATTCCCTTGCAATAAGTTTTTTCGACTCGACTCGACTTGTATATTCAGCGTCAAATGCAAAAAAATACTCCTTTAGTTCAACATGTAGCTTTTTGGGATAAGACGCAGTTCACATCGGTGAGATATTTCTGCTTTTTTACTTGATGCGTTGTCACTTTCCGCTGTTGCACGCGTCAAAAAGGCGCGCCTTTTGACACGACAGTGTTTATGGCGGTGTTCACCAAGACTTTCATGACGCATTTTCCGTCCTGAATATACGTGAGCAAAATGAACGCGATCTGATGGAAAAGAGAAAAAAAAAAACTATGAGAAAGAGTTCCGGTGTCAGTAGTCGAACCCATAACCTCTAGGTCCGCGACCATGACTGGCGGGGGTTAGCCCACCGAGCTATCGCGAATTTTATTTTCTTCTTTTTTACTGATAGTTTTCAGTTCATGTCACAAACATACATATTCAACACACAAAACACAAACAACACGCATAAACAATGATGGTGCTGTTTGGAAAGGTGAACCTGTCGAAGATATAAAAACTGCTTCAATGAAACTAGATCATCTAACATAGACATCCGTATTGGTAGTTCTTCTTGAACTCGATTAGTTCTCCTAAATATATTCCATATTTGAAGAAATACTCTCTAACGCAACGAGCATGCATACCAGCAATAACTATGTCTTAGGAGAACTTGTTGTTAGGGGATGGAAGCAATACCATAGTGGAATAACCGGTAATTCTTTCATTAAAGTGCTTTGAAGAATGCCCATAAAAGACTGCGTCCAACAATCCAAAAATATGTGTTCTATCGTTTCTGGTTTGTTGCACATCATACAATTTATATACTCCAGGGACGAATAATGCTTTTAAAGACGATAGTTTTCTTGGGAAACTTAACGGAGAAGTTTGGTCTGTCTTTCGGTTGGCGGCACGTCACTCGGTCAGCCACTCGACCAAAGTTGAACCACTTGCCCAAGGGGCCAGCCATCTTGACGACTGACTAGGCTCATACTTGTGTACATTGTTGATCGAAAAGCAAACATTACGCTATATCTGAGGCGCAACATCACTAGGTAAGCATAAGGTGGTGTGTTGCTTTAATGAAAATGCATACATACCCAATTCTTAAGACCCTAGTTTCTTAAGCTGTACTGGAATGCGACTGCGTTGAAACTTGCCTTCCTCCGTGCCCGCTCCACGAGCTCATTGTTGTGTTTCGGTTTCGGTTCTGTATTGCACTGTACGAATGCCATGGGGCGCCGCTCTGGCATTCCTGTTTTACCCCAGGTGATCTGTAAATAAAGTGTGTGAAGAGTACTCGTTGATGCGGACGTTTCTTCTGCTTCAGCGCTTCGCACCAAACCGCGTGTTTGGGCTGGCTGGGCGTCCCCGCCGGTCGTGTTCGTCACCGCCTGTCTTCGTCTGCTGCTATTGCCGGGACTACCAGCCCGCAGCACTGCACTCATGTTTCCCGACGTATTGCCAGATGGCGTCCATATCTCACGCAGCGCCTCTTCTATGTCTCTAGACGACATTTGCAGCGAACCACGCAGATACGCGGCCTATATTTTGCTCTAGCCAAGGCTTGACAGGAAGTATGCTTCTATGTAGTTCAAAGAATAATGGCTTTTTTACGCCCTTAATGACATCTTCTTTACACTCATAAGAACATTCCCTTGGATCCAATTTCATAGACTGCGCAATACATTGGCATTGGTAGCATAACTTGTATAAGATATTTACATATCTTTTTGTTCAATTCCACTGAAATATTCTAATGAAAACTGTGCATTCAAGATGTCGAAAAGAAGACAGAATTTCACGGAGAAAACCACGAACGCTTGGTCTACTTATAGCCTAAGATGATAGTATAAAACCGGGTAAAGAGTCAAGCAAGCTTGTTTTTATGATTGCTCTCAAAAAGTCGTTGGTTTGGTCTCTAACAATACAAACATGCTGAGGGTTTCATTTAGGTATAAGTGACATCAGATACACCGCCACTTTTGACCGGTCGAAAGAGATTTGTACCTGTCCGTTGCCAAGTTGAACCCCCCACAAAAACCGCGAAAACTCTGTGCAACTTTCCACATTTACACGAGACGTGCGCAACAATTGGAGCACTAAAAGCGAATGATGTTCGTATCTTTTTTAGGATCTGGCACACTCGAAGTTTCCCACTAGCGTGAGCAAAACCGCAGTATCCGTAGATTGCATGCGCAGGAACGAAAAGGAAACAATTTGACCACCACAGCCTGCCTCTTTCTACAAGTGCTTCAGAGGTACGATGCTTTAGTTAACGTTATTTCCTGCTGTACAGTACCTTTGCAGTGTGTAGTGTGTATTATTGCATTTGCGGAACATTGCCTCTAGGGTGTGTTAAAGCCATACGACAGCTATTTATAAGTTTTAGCATGTAAGCGGATGTAGCACTTGCGTGTATTCGTTGAATAAACATTGCTTCGTACAGTGTCTGATGTGTTGACGGTGAAAAAAACCGTACTACCCTCTAAAAAAATCACGAGAGTAAACGGTGTTTTTTGTCCAAAACGATATTCCTCATGGTGTCTGTCCTTGCATTATGGCCGCGGCCACCATTTCGTGGTAGCGAACGGCATACGCGTTATCAGCGTGACTCGCATTCTTGATAGGAAAGTGCCGAGCGCCGAGTTTTCAAGAACGACACGCAAGCAAGCCGATGACAATTATTGTTCTAGGACAAAAAGACGCCCTTTTCACTCCATATGTTAGCAATAATGTATACTCTCCCGTAGTTGTCTACATATTACCCTAAATCGTCTAAATTCAACGTGGGAGCTTATTCCGTGACTGACTGTGGTAGCTGCCACCGATAGAAAGCAGTGACACGAAGGCGCAACATATTACGTCATATGTGATGTCATGTACCCGGGTGTTACAAATTGAAGGTTCAAAAATTAATAATTTGAATACCGTATCTTGGCACGTAATTAACTAGATGGTACCCGAATTCCCCAGAAGCCGTGCTCTCTTTTGCGCCCGTATGGGTTGCAGAAATAAGCTTATTTTCTAGCGACTGAGTACTTTCACCAGCTGGACGCGGTCATGCGTGCCCTATGTGTGACAGGGATCAGCAGATAGCTCATGCCTTTGCACGTGTTCTGTTCCCAGCCGCTCAGTTAAGGTTTAAACAATAGAGAGCAGCCAGGTCGTTTCACTCGCTGCGGCGGCTGCGTTTTCTTACGCGTGCCTCTCGTTGAATCACATGATGTCGGATACTAAGTAAGTTGGCTCTTAGCCTTAGTCATAAAGTTTATGAGAATGCCGCCAGAGGGACGCTGCAGCGTGGGAACACACGACGGCGAGGTGGAAGTGTGGCGCGTGTCGTGGCTTGTGCGCGGGGCTAGGCGCATGCTCGGAGCTAGACGCTGTCGGTGATGAGCGCGGCTGGGGGTGGACGCTGACGGACACAGCTGGGCCTTGCCATGATTGACTGCTGAGGCTAAGGTATCGTAGTTCAAGGTAGAGGCGTGAACCTCTCGTCACCCTCTCCCAGATGCATAGAGTTTCTTACAATAAAAACTAGAAACAAATCCGACGCAACCGTCTATCTCGATGTGCTAAGTGGTGCTGCGCCGCAATGGGCACCGACCCCAACATTCTTTAACACGAAATTGACGTATTTCTTGACGTATTTTCGTCACGAAAGAACCTCAGCAAAATGAACGCCATCACATGGCAAAGAAAAAAACCAGAAGAAAAAGTTCCGTTGACGGGAGTCGAACCCGCGACCTCCCAGTCAGCGACGATGGCTGGCGGGCGTTTAGCCCACTGAACAACCGCCATACACATTACGGTGGCTGCGTGAACGCGCTGTTTATTCTTCACACTTTCCTCTCACAGTGCTCTTAGATTGATAGATGGATGCTATGAGCGTCCCCTTTATAACGCGGCGGTAACATCTGGGCCACCAGGCTCGAAAAAAAAACACGCGTCGTTGCTACGACCGTCCCATTCGGCTCGTTTCCAATACAAGTTCAATTTCGTCAAACGCTGTAACACACCCTGAGGTGGCACCTTTAGCCCAAGCCTCGCTCTTAACATCCAACCATATCGAAAAAAAGCTCTCCGGCGCTCGCCTGGGCTATCGCACCGCGTTCCCTGCTCGCCCTGTGAGAAGTAATGGGTTAGGCTAGAGGGAAGGCAACGCGCGCGTAGCGTTTGTCTTCGCATTTCACGACACTTTCAAGGAGTGCATTTCGAGTGTCAGGGTTTATTGTTGATGCCATCTTTGTGCGGGATTCACCATAAGCGGTGTCCACGTATATGTTAAGAACTTCAGCTACTGCAAGGGTTAAATCATGATCTATGGGCGTTAGTCGTCGGTACGGAGACGTGCCACTAGGGCGTCAACGTGCGTGAGATGCGTCCGTATCAAGCGGTGTATATATGCCAAACAGCAGTAGATATTGTACAAGCTCTCATATACCATGCACTATAGGCAAAAACTATTTCTGCGACGACACGTTTCACTTTCGTGTTATAGCGATTCCTACGGACGGAGGGATTAGCCATCATTTTTTCAACACACTGACAGCATACTGTTTTGGCATAATTCAGTGCGTAGTAATCTGAATCTTTCGTATTTTCTCCGAAACGCACTTATCTCCCCAAGAATTTGTTGAATGCCGGTGTTGCAACTTCTGATGCCGATAAGAGTCAGTACGAATCAAATTTCTTGATCGCGATCAACAAGGGTCCCCAGAACTAGAACATGTTCGAAACTAATCCGGATCGAGTTCATGGTCATATAAAGAAAGCATGTGGGGTACCCAGCGACCATTCTTTGGTTTGTTCCCTTCACTCACGAAATGACTGCAAGAAAGGGGCTAAACTGCGAATTTTCTTGCCAAGGTGCTATCCCAACAGTGGTCTTCAGTTTCCTTCACATATGCAAAGTGCAAGCATTCCAGGGATAAGGACATGCCCTCGTAGAGGAGTACCAGATGGCAGTATATCATTTCGCGCAACAATAGTGGTCCAGATGAAAACATGCTTAGAGATCTGGAGAGTGATCTCTTCAGTGAAACGAGAACAATGTTGTACCTGTCAAATTTCGGAGGAAACATCTGTCTCTGCGCTGCCTGCTGATAGCGACACCACACAAGCTAAACTACAAATCAAATGTCTCAAGCAGATCTTAATTTGAAGCGGACAATCGAAGAGGCGAAAAAGAACACTGAATCACCTGCAGCGGAAAATTTCCCGTCTGACGCACTCACTGCAGTTTGCTGCAAAGCCAGCACACTACGGTTCGTGAACGCTACAAGCTCTCGAAAGGAACATAGAAACCGCCTGTTTTTGTGTTTACTACAAGTTGCAACGAAGGCTACAAAACTGTCTAATTTTACAAAACACAGGTCTCGAAATTCATTTCCGAGAAGCAAGCCTGCTGTAAAGCAATTCTGAGGGAGAGTGTGCTCAGGAAAGCATGCTCCAAAAAAGGATACGAGCATGCCAGGACAAGGCGCCTGTTTAAGTTGCCTTATCGTGTAACTCTACAAAGCACGTCGGGCACACAGCAGGTGAATAGGTGTAACATCGCTGATAAACAGAACGCCTCCGGGCAGACTTTGAGACTCTACAAGTTGAACAAGAAATGTGCTTCCCTAATCATACATGTTTCAGAAGGACCAGAGAGACCTCAGAAACCGATACGTCTTACGGTTTATTGTTGTCAGAACGAGCATAAAAAGGAATAAGAATGTAGAGCGTGCCCCTGGCCACCTCTTCTTCCTCGTCAACAGCTCCCTCTTCAATCTGTTTTCTACATCTTCCCGCCGGCCAGATTCAACCGATGCAGCCTTCGAGCGAATACAACAGCTGAATCGGTCTCTTGACCAGTTTTCCTTCAGATGTCCGAAGCAAACATGTCCTCACTAGTCCATCCTTGCCTGGGAAAATCTTTTCAACCTTACAGAGGTTCCACTGCGTCCTTTTACGCGCTTCTCCAAGTAGAAGCACATCTCATTCTTGTATAGCTGTGCGACCAGCCGTTTTTCTGCTAGCACACTTCAGCTCCCTCAAATACTCTTGTTTCCATCTGATCCACCATGTCATCATTGCCTCTTTTCTTCTACTCCAGTAATTCAGCAAACAATTTTCACCAGTGTTGTCGTGTTCTTGCTGGTTAATTACGTGCTTGCCTCCCATAACATCCGCCGGTGTGATGGGTTGTGGCTCGTTGGGATCGTCCATACACGTAAGTAAGAGGCCGGTTGTTAATTACTCCTTCTGCTTCAACAACCACAGTCCATTATTCTTCTTCATCCAGAAGTCGAGCTCCTATAGCTTTTGTCATTGACGTTTTAAAGCTTCTGATGAGTCTTTCATAAAAATCCTCCCCACCATGGAGCCAACTCTGCAATGAACTTCCATTTTACTTGCAGATTGCTGATATACTGTTGCAACCTTTCGTCTTCCATCTTTGTATTTTGTTTATCTCTTTTTCGGATTTCCTTGAAGGCTTTGCATTGTCACTATAAATTGTACACAATTCTCTTCTAGCTACGAATCTTCTGAACGCTTGTATAAACGCTTCCGATGACATCTTCTTGACCAACTCTAGTTGTACAGCTCTTGTTACTGCACACGTAAATATGAAATGTAGAACTTCGTAATTTTACTGCCTTTCTCCTCTCGAGCATTTAGCGGTCCAGCGAAGTCCACACCAACTATGTCGAATGGCCTCGTCTTCGTTATCCTGTCAACTGGAAGTGGGTGCCGTTGTCTTGCGTCATTGGTCGGGAATTAAACTTCCTACACGTGATGCATTTCGTTATAACGTATTTACCATCTGTAGGCCCCGAACAATCCAAAACTTTGTCCTTAAGTGTTGTCAGTGTTGATGCAATGCCACCGTGCATGTACCTTGATGCGCATGCAGTACTAAAAGTTCTGACAAGCGACTTTCCCTTGGCAAAAACAATGGGATGCTTTTCACCAAAGCTTAAATCACTCCATTGAAGCCTCCCTTGCACTCTTAGGACGCCTTGATTGTACTTCGAAGATGTCCAGTGCTGTACAGTTTCATCTTGCCATGTATTCGTGTCACTTCGTTTTGTAACGTCTTCTGCTCCTGCTTTAACAGCAACAGTTCTGCCTCGTCCAATTCTTCTCCTGTTAGCGAACCTGTTTTCGATTCTCTTCTTAGATTTCCAATGTATCGCATCACCCACGCTGTAACTCGCAATGCTTTTTATACGATCCGAACCTGTTAACATCGATTATTTTTTCGTGACTCGTGGTGGTAGCTAGGCTTGTCACGATCTCGTCGTCGTGTTCGTTGTCACCATTGTCTGATTCTAGCATGATCTCATAATCAGGCCTTGTTTTTCGTTCTTGATCCACGAGGGGCCTTTCCACCATAATTCACTGTTCAGTAAATGTTGCATTCTTCACGCCCCTCGTCATCAAATCCGCAGGATTTCATCACTTTTAACATAAACACCATTGACTATTTTTAGAGTTGTTTCTTGATTTCTGCAGCGCGGTTGGCGAACAAACAGATCTTTCCGTACTTGCTTGACTTGATCCAGCAAAGCACAATTTGAGAGTCAGTCCAGAATCTCACGCTTCTTGCTTTCCTGATGAAATTGTCAGTTATATGACTGGCCAATCGAACTGATACTGTGGCGGCCACAGGCTCCATTCTTGCCTGTGTAATCTTTTTGATTGGAGCGACTCTACTACCTTTGCAATGAGTAAACTGGCCTCATTGCTGCCATCTGAGTATTCCTGTTACGAGGTATGCTGCTTCGCTCCGTAGGCCATGGGCTTGCATCTGAGAAAACGTGTACAGTTGATGCTTTCACCTCAGCTTGCTTGTTGTGGTCATAGCATCTGTTAATAGTGAAGTTATCCAGAGGCTGAAGCTCATCTGCCCAATCCTTCCACGCTGATCGGTGCTGGCTTGGGTAACGGGTCTTCCATTTTTAGGTTTTTCTATCCAAATCTTCTGCTCAACATTTTTGTTCTAACAGAAAATGGTGTCAAAAACCTAAAGGGTCGTATAGCTTTGCCGTATCTTGCAAAACCCTGACGTTTTGAAAGTTGTCTTGTATCCATGTCCTGTCGCCACGTAGTGTCTGGGAAGCCAGCAGGTCGTCGACAAAATTCTATTTCAATCCCAAAACCATGATTTGTCCTTCTTTTCTGATTCTTCTATCTAAATGTTCTCCTTCTTCGTCAAATAGATTTCGTAGTTTGGCGTCATTTGACGTCCATTTCCTTAAATTCATTCCTGCACCACGAAAAATGTATCTTGCTTCTTTGTACAGTTTAGCAGCTGTCGAGTAATCATCGGCTCCTAGTAAGACGTCGTCGACGTATATTTCTTTCGGAGTTGCGCCCACACCTGCGTGATACTTTTCTTCGAAGTCATCCAAGTGTCGATGAATTGTGGCCGCTAGAAGAAAGCTACTTGGTGTAGTGCCCGAAAGTTACCCTCGTCATCCTCCATGTTCTTATCTCCGGGCTTGGCATAGCTTCGCTGGGTATTTCTTCCCACCACAGAAATCTCAGTGCGTCTCGGTCATTTTCTTGTATTGCTATTTGCAGGAACGCTTTTTCCACGTCTGCTGACATGACAATCCTGTGTTGTCGAAAGTTCATCAGCAAACTGGTGATATCGGGGTTAAGGTTGGCCCATTTTCCAGGTTGTCAATTCAGTGAGTCCCGGGGTTTGACTTGATGCGTCAAATACGATCCGTATCTTTGTCGTGTTCTTTCTTTCTTGATCACAGCCTGATGGGGCATATAATAGGACACATTTGTTCCGTACGTCTCTTCCGGCAGGTTCTTCGACGTTTCTGCTATTCTTTCTCGAAGTATTCTCGAATAGCTTTGTCGTAGGCTTGAAGGTCATCGCCGATTTTTCCATAATTTCTTTGTCAGCTGCATAAGCCTCTTCTCTGCAACTGCCTTGTTGTCACATAACGTTATGTTTCCTCCATGGTAGCTGCACTTGATACCTTCCTGCCTTGAACTCCATTGTTTCCTCTGATGTACTGTATCACACGGTCATCGCTTGGCTTTGCCTCGGGTTTCGCCGTGATTCCCATGCTTTCCAATCCCAGAACTTCCGCAGTTCATCGGTGATCGTGTCAGAGTTGGCACTGACCTTGAGGACAATAACCCTCGATGATTTCAGTGGAACAGAACGAAGAATCTACAGGACCTTTAACCGTCCATCCCAACATCATTGCCATTGCCATTGCCCAACATATTGCCATTACTTTCGGCTGTATCTCGCGAATGCGACCCGTGACTACCGTCCAGTAGTAATCTGCTCCAATTAATATTGAAGTTTCTTGATTTTCGCCGTCATTGCCGCCTTCTTACTGTCATCAGCCAAAGAAATT
The DNA here is from genome assembly GCF_013339695.2 of Rhipicephalus sanguineus. NCBI lineage: Eukaryota > Metazoa > Arthropoda > Arachnida > Ixodida > Ixodidae > Rhipicephalus > Rhipicephalus sanguineus. Next base: position 36,357 of record NW_023614197.1, on the reverse strand, counting down.
CCTAGAGATCTTGCTCTTTCTCGTACTGCCAAAGGTGGAGATGGTAGCACGTCGCAGGATATCACTTCTATCCGAGCGCTTCAATGGTGATGTGTTCGGATTGTAGGGTCCTTCTTCACAGTGACTTCGACGACGTTCAAGTCGAGTTCCACCTCTCCTCCTCCAAACGATCCAATGGTGATTCTTTCGGATATTTTTACTTTGCACCCTAGTTTTCCCGACAATCTTTTGAGGATGAATGTCCTCTGGCTCCCATTGTCCAGCATAATCCTTGCGTAGCACCCACTTTCTTCTCCCTCCGTCCATGGAAAGGCTGTCTGCAGTAGTATGCACTTGTGCTCACCAGACTGCTGTGCGTGCATGTTGCAGGACTTGCTGACGTCTGCCCGATCAAGTTGGTCGCTTGTACGTATTCGTCCGCCACCGCTGCTTGACTGTTGAGCTGACGTTCCAGATGTTCGTGGTCGACACATGGATGTTGCGTGCCTTCCCTTGCATGTCTTGCATCGTACGTTGGCGCGGCATATCTTCGCCGTATGGTAAGGTCTCGTACATCTGAAACACCTTCGCTCCTGCTGCAAGGCTTCTTTCTTCTGTTCCATCGTTAAGCTTCTTCTGCAATCTTCCATGTAATGTCCAGTCAGCTCACAGAAAATGCATTTTTTCATAGAGGTGTTTTGAAACGTATATGTTCTTGTCCCTCTCGTATTACGTGGTGGTTTGTCCTCGGCCCTGTTTCTGCTCATGAGTTTCTTCTCTGCTGCGTATATAGATGTTTAAGAACTCCATCATTCCTTTCAAACAACGCGTGCTCTCGCTTGATGTTGAGTCCGACGCTGTTCTTGCTGGACTGTTGTCTGCACCTTGAGGTGACCGAGGAGGGGTTCAGGCTGCCACCGAGGTTCCGGCGAAGGACGACTCTTGCGACGCTTCACACGCACAAAAAGACCTGTTTATTTACATATTTACAGGAGGTCTAAGAACCCAGGGCGTAGAGAAGCGCCTTAACAACACAAGGCCCCAGAGCGAGACGAGAGGGCGAGCAAAGGCCAGTGAGTCCCCAGCGCACTCCCGACGCGCTGCTTTTATATCGGTCCGTGCACGCGCTTCTCGTCAAGCGTTTTCACTGGACGCTGACTGCGTAATGCAGGCCCGCCGATGCGCGTTCCTCGCAGCGCACCAGGAGATTTCCCGCGTTGCTGTGGAACGCGGACATCATATGGCAGGTACGCCGATGAGCGTCCCTTGCAGGCCGGTTCTTTGTATTGCCGGTTATATCAACCTTTCTGTATTTCTTTCATCTTCATCTCAATCCTCATGTCTACTGGTAGCGCAGATTTCACGACAGGCGTTATCACTGTGGAGTAACTATCCATCTCCACGCCTAACGACTGCAACACTCGTGTGTTTACTTGCAACTTTTGGAATAGTTTTTTCAATCCGTCCACATCTCTGGAACTCTTCACTGCTGCTACTTTTGCTAGCTCTTTTATGTATGTCTCCCTTAAACTGTCTTGTCGCCCGAACGTTTCTTTCAGAAGGTCGACTGCATGATCGTAATTCTCATCAGAGAACTGTAAACCTTCTATTAGAGAAGCAGCCTCTCCGCTGAGTGACGCCAGAAGGTAATTAAATTTCTGACCCTTCGGCATATTCGATCTGTTGTGCACCGATGTCTCGAACTGATGCCAAAACCTAGGCCACGCTGTTCTTTTCCCATCAACCTTGATCATTTCAAGACGTGGCAACTTAACAAGCTCTTGCATGTCCGAGGTGTGGTTAATACCTTGCATTGTTGTCGCCTGGTCTGCCACTATTCTTGTTGTTAGTTGCGTCGCTAGCTCCAACTCTCGTAATCGCTCCTCTATTTTTGTCGTTGCTGCGATGATCTTCATCTCATAATGCAAAACTCTTTCAAATTCTGCCTCCGCGTCTTCCTCTTCGATGAGCGATTCAATCTGTTCGTTAACTTGGTTTAACGCCTGTGACACGCTCTTCATCTGGTTTAGAAGCGTTATTAATTGCGCTCGATCGGCTTCTTCTTCTATCTTCTTATCAATTTCGCTCGTAAGCGTTGTTACATTTGCTCGAAGCGTCTTCCGCTTCTTCGATAAGACTTCTCTATTCATGCTTGAAATCGTGTGAAAAGGCCCTTGCCTGTGTAGCTGAGTTGCCAATGGTCATCTGTCATGGTCCCTTCCCGCGACGGTTTGATGTTGAGCCAGACGCCGCCTGCTCCATTCTTCAACCCGTTGTTGCGAAGGGGGTTGAAGTCTTCCCGTCTGTCTTTCAGGTATCCTGGTCACGGCACCATGTCTCAGAAGGACCAGAGAGACCGCAGAACCGACACGTCTTTCGGTTTATTGTTGTCAGAACGAGTATAAAAAATAATAAGAATGTAGAGCGTGCCCCTGGCCCTCTTCTTCCTCGTCAACAGCTCCATCTTCAATCTGTTTTCTACACAAGGTATTCTATGCACTCTTCGTGCATAGTGCGTTTGATGGAATGTTTCTTTTGCTTGATTTTATTATTTTGCAGTTGACCTGTGAAGCGTGCAAGATTCGCCTACAAGAACCGAAGCCGTGTGGCCGTATGTACGATTGAACAAGTGCGCACAAGAGGACACAAGAGATTGCCAGCAACGTCGGAGAAAGCCCAGCGTACACCCGATGCACTTCTCACCAAGCGTTTTTGTGGGACGCGGACCGCGTATGGCAGGGAGGCTAGTGAGCGTCTCTTGCCGCGCACTCGCAGGTACCATGAGCGATATGCGAGGTGCCCATGCATGTCGGGTTTTACATGCCCGATCTTAACAACACATACTAAACAAAGAAGCGGGACACGCGCGACAACACGTAGCGTGAATAAATGACCGCCTTAATTGAATGTCTGTGTGAAATTGTCCATTTTGCTGTAAACTTGCGCCCGCGTACGGGGAATACCGGCGTCGGTGAGACCCTCGCCAATTGCTTGGTACACCCCACCGTTGCGCCTATGCCCTCGCAGGGCGTCCAGGTGGTCCTTGCAAAGCTTTATCAGCGCCCAAGTCACCTTCGGTCTACTGGACGCGAGATTTTTTTCTGGAAAATGGTTAATGGCACCGACTGTGCCGACTCCCTTGTTACTATGTCGCCGACACAGCAACTGCCGCTGCCAACCTTAACATGGCGGCGCTAGTGACGTGATGCGGGCGTTTGAGAGTATAGGCATACTAGAAACATTCACTTTTGAACAAATCGCAATACTGCTGAAAATGAAAACATTTTCTCAGCGCAAAAAATACTTACAGGCCACCGCAGTGTTGCGACACGTCTTCTTCTATTGATAATTATGCACACTGCATGCGAGAGTACTCCCTTCCTGCCCGAAAATAGATGCGGGATCTGCTTTCCGAAAAGGATCTTTGCCGGAAAGGAGTTGCTCATTGTCGTGTGTCACTGTGCACGAACGCCTTTCTGAAAGATATGCCCCTTGTCATTCCCAGGATTTGGGGGCATCTCTCGGCCGCAGATGGCATCCTGCCATAACTGAATGGGAAGTATGCGAAAAAAATATCATATCTCTTGAAAAATCCTAGTTATCGAAAACGACTCCTGGTTCTATACAGCAGAGACATACTGGAACATTTTGGCAAAATTGCAGTATCGCACTATAAAGCGTGTGGCTTCCCAGGAGAATTGAACACCGCTCATTGGAAACACATGGGGCCCCATTGTTAAATACTAAACACTCTGGGAAGCCAGGCGTTTGTAGTGCGATACTGTAATTTTACCAGAATATTCAAATAGGTCTCTGCTGTATAGAACCGGAAGTCATTTTGATAACTAGATTCTTTCGTCTGATATGATTTTTTTCGCCTATTGCCCATTCAGTTAGGGCAGGCCACCGCTGTCATCGACCAGAGATGGCGCTACTTGCGCATGTCCCCAATCCTGGTCATGCTAATGGACTTCAGGGTGCCGGTGCGTCAGGAGTTAGATTCTATGTCTAAAGTGCCAATTTTACTCTGCTACGGGAGACTAGAAAAACGGACCTCGCATAATAAGGCGCACATTCTAGACAATCGAACACTACGAACACTACGGATGCTCAAGTAGGGCTGTGTTCAGGGTCCAAGCCACACACGCTAATAACAGTCGTGTGCAAGCACCTGTTGTGCCAAATATGTTCTGCAACGAGATAAGGAAAGCGCAGAAGGCTGGTAGCTTCCGAATATGCGCGGTCAAACGAAAATTCGCCGACGATTACGATACTGCCTAATGCGAATTCTGAGCGCAACTTCTTGTTGGGGCAAGGCCAACTGTGTTTGAAGCTTTAGCTTTCCGCAAGATATCTACTACGCCAGAAATCATAGTTTTCGTGAAGTAGGACAGCGCCCACTACGCCCAGATTTGCCTTTCTGCGGATAGGCGAGGTACCCATTACATATCTGTACGGTATTATGTGCTCTTCGTTGATGCTGCATGTGGCTGTAGACATTACGAATTACGGGTGAGCACTTTGCCGTGAGTGGCAAGCACTAGGCCACACATCGTTGCACAATTAGCATTGTGTGATGACTGGTTGTTATTTCACACTTTTGCCACGTTGCATTACATAGGTTAACGCGATTGCTTGCACGACATGACGCATATATAGAGCCGTCTTGTAAATGAGCTTCAAGCACCAGCGTGACTTTGTGGTGAATACTCAACTCCCAAGCAGAGGGCCCGGGTCTAGTCGCATTCGATCCTGGGTATTTCTTCTCATTTTATTTTTTCATGTCAATCGGTTACGCCACTCACGGCGACGGCAACGCCACTCAACGGAGGAACGGGCACCTAGGAGCTGCGCTATAAAAACAACAAACAAGCGCACTCCATGGCCTGTGTCGCTCTAAGTTACATGTAGAACTTCTAGATCAACTGTATATAATTCAACATGCAAATGCTCAGATTCACGGGGCTTTGCTCCCATTCTTAACCTTACTTCATAGTTTGGGGGTTGTGCACTGCTCAACACAGGCCGGCAGCAACAACAACCGCTGATCCATCGTGCTCGAAGAACCGCGCAAGGCAATGCAGCGCTGGACTGAGGACCCCACTCAACGAGGACCGCTTATTCTCACTTTGATAAAACTTTTCTCTTTCTCGTGTATGCGCTTAGAATATTCGAAGGTCTTATTCTAAAAATGAAATCAAGTTCATCATAGTAAAGAAGCAGACATGATTTACCTGTTTAGTGGTACGTGCAAAAACATTCGACTACGCACGAAGAACGAGGATGTACACTCTCCAGAAAAAGATTGCGGGCATTAACTTTTAGCAACCTATGGCGTATCTGGGAACATAGCCACTAACAAAATTTACTAGCTATTACCACCTAATAATCACCCACTGGACTAAAGGTATCATGCGCAAAAAGCAGAAATTTTCATTCGCAAGTGAGGTCACGCCCTGGAATCGTTTTCCTGCGGGTGTACATTGACATTTAAAAGGAAATGTGGAAACTACAAATTACTTTCCGCAAATTCTAATGAGAAAAATCGTTTTCCGCCCACATTTTTATTCGGAACCATCGTCGTGTAGAACAAACTGCAGACCCGCCACAGTGGTCTAGTGGTTATCGCGCTCGACTGCAGCCCCGAAGTTGCGGGATTGAATCGTGGCCGCGGTGGCCGCATTTTCGGTGGAGTCTAAAATGTTTGAGGTCCGTGTGCTTAGATTACGTACACGTTAAGGAACCCTAGGTGGTCGATATTTCCGGAGTCATGAACTACGGCGTCTCTCATAATCATATCGGGTGTTTGGGACGTTAAAACCCTACAATTATCATTATATAGAAGAAACTGCACTGTCTACAGACTCTTGCTCACTCGTAGGCATTTGCATAAAGCCAACACTTCGCTCGTGGGGATGGTCGGATAGTAATACTGAGTGAGTGCTATCCGCAGTTTTTCGACAAGGCTATCGACCAGTGTTGCATTCCGGCTACGGCACCTTTATATATTTCTAAATATAGTGATCTGGGCGTACCATAGTTCACTAACGCAGGCGCCACGGCTTGTATGTGGCTCGCGTGAAACTGCACGTAACCCCACACAGAAAGATCGTTCAGGTTGTTGTTGAGTTCAAGTGATCTGAACAATTCCATGGTTATTGCGCACTCTCCTACGGCGAGCGAGAGCCTTGTCAAACTGCCATTCATTGCAAGACCCTTAGCTGTTAGGGAAAGGCCTACCTGACGGACTGGCTGCGCAGTGACTTCCGTGAAGGTAGTCAAACATGCATTTGGGGAACCATTACATCCATGTCCGGCAATGTATCTGCAGTATGGACGACCTCAGCGTAAGACATTCGCAAGCGACGAGGTTTTCAACCTTTGTGTGTCCATTCCGCGTCTTTTGAAACTCTAGGATGTCAACCATATTCAATGTGGTGTGGTCGTGCTCCACAAGTTCGCCAATTTGAGCATCGAAATCCTGGTTGATTTCATCTGCGTGTATGTAGAGCATCTCTAGGCCGTTGAAGGCGGCCAGGTCTCTTAGGCTTGAAAGAGCACTGTAGGTACTGTTGATGTTCATCCCACGGAGCCAGTGAGATGTCGCGGTCGATGACAGAGGGTGGAGGTGGATATGAGATGGTGGTTCTTCAACGGGAGTGCTGATGCGTGTGCGACAACTCAGAAACACCTCCTCGATGTAGGGGTGGTGACACAGGAGCCACGACGGGAGAAACGACGCTTCGCGAACGGCGGTGACTCGTTCGCTGCCCGCATTCCTGTCGAACGAGCACCACAGAAGCAGCAGTCCTGGCTTTGACTCGTCCAGCGCTAAGTCTAGCACACTCATGATTCGGCTGCCACGCTATGCGATTGTCACATAGCCAACATGTCTTCTCAGAGCTCCTCGCACCGCATAGCCTTTTCATGCCCAGCTGACACTTCCGCTAGTTGGTACAGGATTCATTGTAACTTGCGGTGTCTGACATCCTTTGAACCCACAATATTGTGGCTACCTAAAGGAAATGGCTGTCGGCTGTGCACTGGTGTTGCTGTCTGCCAGAAGATGAATGCTGCTCACGCTTAATCGACCAAAAAGATAGGCGCTGCCGTCGATAAAAATACATTATTAATTGGCAATTCACAATTTAGTCTTCTGATTAAACGTGATTTTTTGTGAGTTTTATAGCAGTTTAGATGGGTATTCATTTTTAATGCCATTTCCCATTTGTACTAGAAGAAGAGATGCACTCGAAATAGAACATCATGAGACAAGGCAACTCCAGTTCATTGTGTTATGTTACGTAGAAAATACATGTGGCCTCACAATGGTCCTGAGGCATATCCCAATGGGTAGCACCTGCCCAGGAAACCGCCGAGTGAAAAATTAAATCGCGAACTTCTATTACCGCACGGTTCATAACCAGTCCACCTGAGTGGGTTGAACGACTCTGCCAGCGCACCACGAACCAGCCAACAGCTCAACCAAACAGTTGATTTCTTTCGTTTTTTGCCTTGCGCCAAATTCATCATACATCTTTATCAGGAAGTGACCGTAAGTGCCGAAAGCTATCATAGAAATAAAATTCATTCCATAATCAGTGATATTTATTTGATTTTTGGTAATCATCTCATCGTCAACGATGTACACCTTTCCCGTCGAGGCTAATTCATCACGGCAGAAGAGTGGCCCACAGCAATCAATTCCTACCACTTCAAACGGAGTTGCCTCATTAATTCTTTTCTTTGGCGGAGGAGCTACCGGGGCAGCTTCGGGAAGTAGGTAGCGTCGTCGGCATGGTAAGCACGCTTTTAGAACGCGCTTGAGTGTACAGCGCCCCTTGATGATCCAAAAGCGCTACCGAATGTCTAGGGGGCTGAGTTGAATTCCACCATGCAGGAGCCATTTTTGCGTCGCGTCAGCCATGAGAATGGGGAATCGGTGATCAGCAGGAAGCAAGATCGTATGCTTCAGCTTGTCGGTCGTCAAGCTGCTGTAGCCTGCCTCCTGGGCGAAGCATTTTGTCACGGTCGAGAAACGGTTGTAAGGTCAGTACACTGGATATCTTGGGAACTTGTTGTCCTGCTTACAGGGCCATAATGTCGCTTGCGAATAAGGGATGTTGGACCAATCTCAACCAATACATCTCTGTCTCGTTCAACCCTGAAGTCGTCAGTAGTCCTGCTGAAGATGGCTCCTTCGACAAAGCGTTCCGGCCGGAACCTCGTGATCCAAACAGTAACTCGGAGTAATCGAGATAGGCGTTCGTTGTTTGGAACTTCAAGCAGAGGCTCACAGGGGGTGCAGAGGGTACGACTGCTGTGGTGGGGCAAGCTGATGTCACTTCAATGGCTCGCTTATGAATTCCATCTGGTGAAAGAGTCAAGGTGAAAGGTGAAAGGCCATTGCAAATGATCCTGCGACAACCACGAAGGACCGGTGCACCACAGTGACGTGCGTGTCATGTCTCGGCTGCGACTCCACGGGGGGACACATTCACCGATTATCGTTGCTGGCACAGTGCCTCCAATAACATCCCGAGGTAGACGTTGTATTTCGAGAGCACGGTTTTTCACAAGCATCTCCCATAGTTTAGCGTCAGCCGCAATCCATTGTATGGCTATCAACGAGTCCGCTCCAGAAGAAACCCTGGCAGTTGGCTGTTTCCGTAATTCCTAGTAAGTAGTTCCACACCTGGCAGCTCTAGACATGCCAGAAGGGGTAGCCTTGAGAGGCGAGACCCTGCCCTTGCTCATGAGCGGTTGAACCTTGAAGGTTCCTGATTTAGTCTTGTGACGCGTGTAGACAGCTACACCGTATGCCAGTGGCTTGCATCACAGAATATGTGAAGTGCGAATGGTGGAACCTGCCGAGGAGTTGAAAAAACTTCACAGCATATCCACGGGTGAATGATGAAGAGCTTGGGCGAAGCTCCTGAAGCAATCATGGTTACACCGTGCAATCTTCAGTGGTTTCGCCCAGCACTAATCGAAGCGATAGCCCAGTACGTCATCAAAGACGTGACAAACATCGGTGATGGGTCGTAGTGGGATGTTTGCAAGACGTAGTGGACAGTTTGCAAAGGATCGGTGATGGGCCGGTTACGCCTTACGCCGGACGCGTGAAAAGGTTAGCCTAAGACGAGCTTCGCCCCTAAAACAGCGCAGCGTGGAATGCGCAGCGAGGCGAGGGTGTGTAATTCAGAGGTCCTTCTTTCCCACTGCAGTGGAGCGCGGCGTGCTCTGTGCGCGCTGTATCTTTCGTTTCATTGACGCATTCGAGCCGGAATTGCAGAGCACTCAACCAGTTACGACCCAGAACATTTCACCCTGTGCCTTCCATGACATGCAGGGGCAGAACGTAATCTTTTGTCTTGTCCCATACTTCTACTTCAGCAGTGCCAGCAAGGCTCAAGTGCTCTCCTGACCAAGTGTGAAGGATGAAGTGTGATTGAACTAGTGGAGGTCGATTTGTAGGTCAACTCATATCGTATGTTTCCTGCTCATTAGTGAATATGCTGCACCAATGTCAACATCGAACTTAAGCAGCTTGCTGTTGACGCGTAACGGCGCCATGACCTTTAGGCATGCCTGTAGATTTTCACTGTATTACGGTCACATGCTGACCTGTTACCAGATGTTTCCGTCCTTGCAGACATGGGCTCCATTTGATGCGTAAGCAGTTTCGCGTTGCTTTTTTCTTTGCGATACAAGCTCTTTCACTATGCGGAATTTTCTTGCTAAAGTTACATGATGAATTCCGGAACTTGCACTCACCCGGCTCGTGCGAGGCGTCACATTTGTAGCAGCGCACCTTGCGCGGAATGTGCGGCTCTCCCTTTGCGCCTTCTTTATTGTGGCTTGTCTTTTGCACTTCTAAGTTCTCTGTTTTGAGCTTCATGCTCTGTTGCTGAAGGACAGTGCCCTCCTATCTCTCGGCGAAGTCGAAAGCTTTCTGGAAGGTAACGTCCCTGTCGGCGAAGAGACGCTATTGAATGAGCTTGTTTCGGATCAACATGACCTCCGGTGGGAGCGCGGCGGTCACGGCGGCCGTGGTCGCCGCCGCCTCCGCCGTGGACAATGCCCCGACGCTGAAGTAACAATTCGCGGTGAGCTTACGTAAACAGACCATATAAACAGCAATGGACTCACCTGGCTAATTGTCAGGTCTCTAATTTGCAGCGGCAGTACAGCTCGGATGGGTGTGAGGTTTGGACAATTTCATCATATGGCGCTTCTCGTATATTCTTTTGATTTTGGCACGTAAAACCCCGGTAATATTGTTCGTGGCTCCTTGGTGCGACCAGTGCGCGGATGTTTCCAGATGTCTCCGGCCTGCACAGTCACCAGCAGGTTTCACTTCGCGTATGCTGTGAGTCAATTCACGACGAAGTAAAACCATGGCGTTGAATGCGCGACGTCTACACGTTCCGCGAGAAGGGCTCGGTGGGAGCTTGAAGAGACGCAATTGGCAGCGGACCACGCCGGTGCCTTCAGCGGGTTGCCCTTTCTCTCGTCACCAGTGCTACATACGTCTATTACGCCCGTTTGTTATAAGCACAATTAGGAATAAATGAAGACAATGGCTCTGTTTTTGGGAGAGGAAAGCGTGTCCTCGGTGCATGCGCTGCTGCTCTGCCTTGTGGCGGTGGGCTCTCGTGCGCCCTAAACCGAAACTCGCGCACAGCACTGAACCCGAAACTCAGGGTCACCACAGCACGCACCATTATCACGATAGTGATGGCCAGCTGCATATTTTCTTGTACACGACGCAGTATAATACCCCCAGGCTAGTGTGTAGGAAGTTGGTCATCGCCGTTGCCTCAACGAACGACGTACCGTCCACGCCCTGCATCACCCTCACCATCAAAAAAAGAAAACAGTGCCCAAGGAGGTGAAAAACAACTCAAGCCGATTCTGCACATCGCCTCTGTCACCTAAGGCGGCGCCTATTACGAATGAATATGTCTCTAAATCATCTCACAAGCTGGTCGCAGCGCTGTGGAAGCTACGGTGCTGCTTAGCCAGCAGGAAGAGCGAACATCCCCTCATTATGTATCCATTCGGGCCGCGTCGTCCCGATAGCGTTTAGGCTCACGCGTTGGGCGAGTAAAGCGAGCCCACATAGCAAGCAACGCTCCTAGCGTTGGGTAGCAAAGGTAGTGTCGAAAAGAAAAAAAAAACAGCATGGCATAACAAGTCGACCCTGGCTCCTTCCGTCTCGATATTATGAAGTCGCCGTGTTGAGCTGTGTGGCCCGTAATTTCTAAACCGACAATTTTATTGGCGTTATATTTGCGTCCTGACGCTTCGACAGCAAGCTATTCTTGTCTGTTTTGCACTGTTTCCAGATGCCTTTTCAAATTCTCCTTTACAAGGCTTAACAGGCGTGGCTCACTCTTTAAAAATGGAGTGACCTTCTCTCCTTTAAGGGAGAAAACGGCGATCGTCCTCAAAGGAGGAACAGTTCCTCCCTTTTCAATGGAGAAATCGTCAAAATCAAGATGGCTGACGCCAAGCCAGTGAAGCGAGCAATAGATTTAGGCCTAGCGAGTGCATCGATTCTCGACTGATAGAGTATGCGGCACTGGCAATCACAAAAAATGGTCCCGCTGAACTTAATATTGTTACGGAGATGAAGTGAAGGAAGACGAAGGGCTGGACAGCCCGACTGGCGCGCGAGTGTGCTGGTCAGCCAGCTTGACTCGTCTACCAATTCTTCTTTGTAAATATACATTGTATATACCAAAAGAACCCCGTATCATATTGGTGGAGGTGCGGGGTACTGCAGCAGGCAACGGAGCTCCGCAGCGGACGTCGCATCGCCCTCCCAACCATGGCTAACGCTGAGGCTTCCGCATCAACGTCGCTGTCTCCATCAACGTCGCCGTCCCCACCACTTGTTTTCGTACCACCTAAGGATCCCGGTACGTTCTGTGGGACCGATGGCGTCGACGTTGAAGACTGGTTTGCCATGTTTGAACGCGTGAGTGTACCGAACAGATGGGACCCCACACTTCAGATGGCCAATGTGTTGTTTTACTTGAGAGGCACCGCAAAGGTGTGGTTCGAAAACAACGAAGAACTTACTAGCTGGGACCGATGCAAAGAAAAGTTGCGAGAGGTCTTTGGTAAACCCGCCGGCCGTAAGATCGCCGCCAAAAGGAATTGGCCTGCCGTGCCCAATCTTCCACGGAATCATACCCCTCCTATATTCAGGACGTGCTGGCTCTCTGCCGAAAGGCCGACAATGACATGACGGAAGGTGAGAAGGTCGGGCATGTGCTGAAGGGGATCGCCGACGACGCATTCAACCTCCTGATGTGCAAGGGCTGCTCTACCGTGGATTCGATCATCAAGGAGTGTCGTCAGTTCGAATAAGCAAAAAGCCCCCGCATTCTCCAACCGTTCGCCAGACTTCCAAACACCGCTGCCACGTCGACGTGTGAAGACCAGTCGACACCGCAACATTCTTCGCCGCCGGAAGACCTTACACGAATTGTTCGTCGTGAACTGGAAGCGATGGCGCCCTCCGCATTCTATTCACGCAGCACCGATGCCCCTGTTACCGTTCCCCTCGTTCAAGCCATCGTTCGTCAGGAGGTGGAAAATATCGGAGTGCATTCCGTGTGTTCTGCTGCCACGCCCAGAGTCAGCGAACGTCCTTCTGCTATGTCCTTCTCAAACCGACGATTCTCTGCACGTTCTCGCAACCCGGCTGAGTGGCGAACTGCAGATGACCGCCCAATATGTTTCACCTGCCACCCGCGTTGGACATATTGCTCGTTACTGCCGCAACACATGGTCCTCGGTACCTCGTGCAACGACCAATATGACCCGTTTTGACGGTAATGCTCACCATTTTCTCCCGCTCCCGAGACCAACGCCGCTGACAATGCCGCTAGGAACACTTGGTACAGCCGCTCGCCTTCGCCACGTGGACACCAATCTCGTTCGCCGCATACACGTCGCCCATCGTCCCGTTCGCCACAGCCACGACGTCTATCGTCCCCCGTGGCTTTCGGCCGCACCATGTCCGAAAACTAAGAAGTGCAGCCCCCGGAGGTGGTGCTGCATGACGACTACGGCAGCAAATCCTCTCTGTACCCACTAGACGAAGTGTCATTGACGTTAAAGTAGACGGCGTACCGTCCAAGCACTTGTTGACACTGGAGCGAACATATCGGTAAAGAGTTCAAGCCTACGCAAACGTTTAAAGAAAGTACTCACACCAGCAGCTACGCAGGTGCTCCGTGTGGCCGATGGCGGCACGCCGTTGGTTCTTGGTCTGTGCACTGCCCGCTTAAGTATAGTCGACCAACCTACTTCATTCATCTTCGCCGTGATTGACCGCTGCCCTTATGACGTTATCCTTGGACTGGACTTTTTATCGGATTATTCTGCTCTCATCGATTGCGCTACCGGCGTCCTTCAGCCAGAACTGCCTCAGATCGTCGCTGCTCCTAACACTACACCACCGCGACTGTGCTCTCTTCAAGATGTGCGTCTCTCACCTCAGGCAGTCACCTACGTCGTTTTGACCGCAGAGCCGCAGGTTCCCGACGGTGAATACGTCCTCTATCCCCTCGTTGACGTTCTTTTGAGCCGGAACATCGCCGTTCTACATACACTCGTGACTGTCACCGCCAACCGTACTTCGCTACCACTTCTAAACTTCAGCTTGTGCCCTCAAGTACTTCCCCGTGGCATGTTCTTGGCCAACATTTCTGATGCTGACGAATTTGAAATTGCAACTCTCAGCACCGAGACTGATTTACTTACGCCTACTGCGACTAACAGCTCATCTTCCTTCCCGGATGATTTCTCGAAGATGATTGCACCAGACCTCACCCTGCACAGGCCAATGACATCTGTCGCCTTCTCGCGTCGTACAGTGACATTTTTGATCTTGACGACAGACCTCTAGGCCAAACGTCCGTCGTTCAGCACCGTATAAACACCGGTGATGCGAGTCCTATTCGTCGGCTCCCCTATCGTGTCTCCCACACCGAGCGCAGAGTGATACAAACGGAAGTCGAAAAAATGCTCAGCAAAGGTGTCATCGAACCTTCCGACAGTCCTTGGGCCTCCCCTGTCGTCCTTGTAAAGAAAAAAGATGGTAACTGGCGCTTCTGCGTTGACTATCGCCACTTGAACAAGATCACACGAAAAGACGTATACCCGCTACCACGCATCGATGACGCCTTGGACTGTCTGCACGGAGCTACATACTTCTCGTCTATTGATCTTCGGTCCGGCTACTGGCAGATTTCTGTCGATGCAATGGACCGCGAGAAGACTGCCTTCATAACACCTGATGGCCTATACCAGTTTAAGGTCATGCCCTTCGGCCTATGCAATGCCCCTGCGACATTCGAACGGATGATGGACCCTCTACTGCGCGGTTACAAGTGGTCTACTTGTCTTTGTTACCTTGACGATGTGATTGTCTTTTCTTCCACCTTCACGCGTCTCACGCGTCTCGCAGTCTTCAGAACGGCCGGACTTCAACTGAATTCCAAGAAATGCCAGTTTGGCCGCCGTCAGATTACCGTACTAGGCCATCTTGTGAACGCTGACGGCGTGAAACCAGATCCTGAAAAGATTCGCGCCGTTCGCAGCTTTCCTGTGCCTCGCTCTACTTCTGACGTGCGGAGCTTCATCGGCCTCTGCTCTTACTTTCGCCGTTTCGTGAACAACTTCGCCGATGTTGCTAGGCCACTAACATATCTGCTGAAGAAGGATACCACATTCTCATGGGGCCCTGAGCAGGCTCAAGCGTTCACCGCTCTCATCGGCTTCTTGACTACTCCTCCCATACTTGCCCACTTTGATCCATCTGCTCCAACAGATGTCCGAACCGACGCAAGCGGGCACGGTATCGGCGCAGTTCTCGCTCAACGGCAGCACGGTAGACAGTGCGTGATAGGCGTACGCCAGTCGCCTGCTTCTGCTCCCGAGAGAAATTATTCCATCACCGAAAGAGAGTGCTTGGCTTTAGTCTGGGCTGTCGCCAATTTCCGCCCATATTTATTCGGCCGCATGTTTACCATCGTTACGGACCACCACGCTCTCTGCTGGCTCACTTCTCTGAAGGACCCGACCGGACGTCTTGGTCGCTGGGCTTTGCGGCTCCAGGAATTTTCGTTTACAGTCACGTACAAGTCTGGACGTTTGCACAAGGATGCAGACTGTCTTTCACGTCATCCGGTGGATCCTTCCTGACCCCGCTGCACATGATCCGTACAGCTGCGTAATGGCTTTTACTGACGTGAGCGATATGCGCACCGAACAACGTCGGGATGAGTCATTGCGCGCTATCATCGACGCCGTCCAGTCTGGCAGCACCAACGCCACATTCCGTATGTTCGTGCTGTATGACGGCATCCTCTACCACCGCAACGTCAGCATTGAAGGCCCTGAGCTCCTGCTTGTCGTTCCCCGCCATCTACGGCCTGTCATCCTTGAACAACTTCACGACGCACCGACGGCGGGACATCTCGGAGTTACGCGCACATATGACCGCGTGCGACGTCGGTTCTTCTGGCCTGGACTATACCGCTCTGTGCGTCGTTATGTTGCTACTTGCGACCTATGCCAACGCCGGAAAAGGCCTCCTCTGCCGCCTGCTGGATTTCTCCAACCAATTGAAGTTCCCTCTGAACCATTCTATCGCGTCGGCCTTGACCTGCTTGGCCCTTTTCCGACGACGACTCTGGGAAATAAGTGGATCGCCGTCGCTACAGATTATGCGACACGTTACGCCATCAAGAAGGCCATGCCGACTAGTTGCGCCACTGACGTCGCGGATTTTCTTCTTCACGACGTCATCCTCCTCCATGGTGCACCCCGCCAGCTCCTGATGGACCGCGGCCGCTCTTTCTTGTCCAGAGTTGTCGACGACCTCCTTCGATCTTGCGCCACAGAGCACAAGCTGTCTACTGCTTACCACCCGCAAACTAATGGTCTTACTGAACGTCTTAACCGCACACTCAGGTAGATGCTTTCGATGTACGTCTCTCAAGATCATCGCGACTGCGACGCCACGTTGGCCTATGTGACTTTTGCGTATAATTCCTCTCGACATGACACCACGGAATTTTCCCCTTTTTATCTTTTGTATGGTCGCCACCCCGTATTGCCGTTTGACACCGTCTTGCCTTCCGCGCCATGTACTACAATGTACGCTCACGACGCCATTGACCGGGCTCACATGGCTCGTCAAGTCGCCCGATCTCGTCTCACCACGTCGCAGGATATTCAAAAAGCCCGCTATGACCACGTCATCGTCATATGAAGTTTGCCCAAGGTGATTGGGTGCTCCTTTGGTCACCATGTCGCCGTGTAGGGCTCTCCGAGAAACTCCTGTCCCTCTACTCAGGACCTTACCAAGTTCTGCGTCAAGTTAGCGACGTGAATTACGAGCTTGCGCCGTTGCACTTCAATTCGTCAAGTCCACCACCTGTTGACATTGTGCATGTTTCGCGGATGAAGCCCTACTTCTCTCGCACTTCATCGCCGGACTTGCGCCGAGACGGCGCTACAACGCCCGGGGGTCCTGTTACGGAGATGAAGTGAAGGAAGACGAAGGGCTGGACAGCCCGACTGGCGCGCGAGTGTGCTGGTCAGCCAGCTTGACTCGTCTACCAATTCTTATTTGTAAATATACATTGTATATACCAAAACAACCCCGTATCAATATCGAACGACATGACAATAAAGTCAAGCAGACAGACCTGTAGTGATGAAAACCTCGCGAAACGGAACGACGGAACTCGTACGTTTCGCTCGGCCAGCGAGACGGCGTTCACTTTAAAAGAGACGGATACTGCAAAGGAGCTCTCACCCGGAGACTGTACGTTAGGCTTGCTGTCTTTATTTGTCGAAGCATCACACGGTGTAGCGACGTTATCCACGCGTTTGTGCCCCCAAAATGTACATTCTGTAGAATCAAAACAATCCCGGCGCAGCAGAGCATAGTTTTGATAGATAGATGTTCAACTTCATATAAATAGGTGGAGCTGTGAGAGCGCCGCGACCATGAAGTAGGTGGTAGCTGGCGCCATCTAGAGGGATTAAACAATACTAAAAAAGAAGTCGTTTCTGTCAGAGGCGGCATACGTTGATACTGCACACGGCATTTCGGGGAGGTAGGCCCATTCATGGATTACTCAAGCACACCGGAAAGTTGATACAGCTTTTATTATTACGCACACGTTCACTAGGCAGACACGTAGTACACACAATGAATTCAATATATACACAATTCATTCGCATGTATAAAACCTATAACATAAACAAGTCACTAAAGACGCACACGTTCAGACGTTTACACATACCCCTCAATGAAGCGCTGGCCCTTACATACAGTAAAACCTCGGTGATACGAATCTCGCGGGGTTACCAAAAATATTCGTATCATCCGAAATTCGTATCACCAGAAAACATGGAAAATTAGTATGCAACAAAAGAAAGCTGGCATACGTTTTCATTTAGTGTTTCTCATGGCCGCAGCGACGTCATGAATAGCTTTTAGACGTCAACGATCATACTTGTACTCGTAAATATACGGTGCATGCACGCGTGTGTAATTAATGGACCAGGTGTGTTGTGCCACATGACCGCTAGTAGCCCCTTCCTAATCTTACTACGCTTTTCTGCATGACACCAGAGTACTGCGGCGAAAGTGACTTAAAAAGCGCATTGCACACGATAGATAAGGAGCCTAAGCTCCTTCGCCAAGACCGCCCGCTTAGTGTCTTGGGGTCTTCGTCCACCTTTCATGGGACTTAATGACGGACCCGCAAACCAAGTTTCAGTCTTGTTTCATAGAACGTCTGATTGCGGGGACATGGCTTGCATCGACGTGGCAAGCACGTTTAACAGAGTACAAAGACGCTGCCGCCTCGAGCACAGGAGCACGCGTCAACGCGTCGGGGAAAAAAAGCGCGACATCAACGTCATTTGTAATCTAAACCGAAGGGGCATAAATGCCTCCAAGATTCGCGCGCACTGTCTCGGAGGCAACTACGCGCCATTGATGGTCGCGCAGCGCGCATGCCCGCGCCCGCGCATGACTGTCCCGTCTTCCGCGGCAGCACCTGTTCGTAACTGTGCGCTAGCGTACGTTCGTATCAAACGTCGCGAGCGGCATATCGCTTCGCAGCAACCGTACTCCAATACATTGCAGGCTAATTGCCTTGGCCGGGACCACAGAAAAATTCGTATCACCCCGAAATTCGTACGAGCCGTGATCGTATCACCGAGGTTTTACTGTAGTCACTGAATTACAGTGGACCATGGTGGCACAACGATGCGTCATTTTTCTTCAACTCTTTACAATTACATGGCTGCGTGTCAATATACGCCGCCATTATTAAATGGTAGCTATGGCTTAGCCACGCGCACCAGTTAATCTAAAGCCACATAATAATGAACAATATAACTACAGAGTCGATTAGGTTAGTGCGAAAAGGATCATATTGAGAACCGTTCATACCATTCAGACGACATTTGGAGTGGCGCCATCTTCCGACGGCGGCCACAGATGAAATTTGTCTCTCTGATTTCTTTATTTTCAATAGTTACTGTGGGAGGGCGCAACATCAGCAACATGTTCAGAGTCTGTCGCATTGCCTTCGCCGCGTCGACTTTGTTGAGTGGTTTGGCGTTGACATCTGTTCACTTTCTATTTATGCGCTGACCACAAGTATGACGACGGGCCATCTGCTAGCCTTTCAATGACAATGCTTCTGATGCGGTACGGCCGTCTCATTTGTGATACGTACGTTACAACGCGGGTCGTGCGAAGAAACAAGACAAGATGGCCTCGCACCGGACGGCGGTCTTTCGAGAGCGATGTCAGTGGCTCTTGGCGCCGCGGCATCTCGATTACTTGAGTAGAGAAACTTGCGCTACACCGCGCGAATTATGGAAAAGAACGCTACGCACACTACGTGTTCTGTAATATTTCATTACGCTGTACTACCTACATGCTGCTCTGCTACTGTTACGTCACGGTACTCGCCTGGCGTGTGAAATTGCGGTCATTGTGGGACAACTGTGTAGTTGTCGTTGTGGCGGTGGTTAGTCTTGCGTTGGATTTGGAATACTCTTTTCGCAAAGGTGAGTGAGAGTGTTAGTGATTACCTACTCTGCACAGCTGTCATTAGAATCGCATTTTGTGTTGAATTTCGCACGCCAAAGCAAAATCCTGAGAACGAGAGATACATACTGCACGCGTGCATAAGTCCGTTCTAATTCTCAGTGATGGCTTGCGTATTCCAGGCCTATTTTTCAGATATGTGCAATTATGATGCAGGTTAACGTTAAAACGCGGCCACGGAGGCCACATTTCAATGGGGGAGAAAGGCAAAGAACATCCATGTTCGGGTGCACGTTAAAGAACCCCACTTGATCGAAATTAATCCGTAGTCCCACACTACGGCGTGCCTCATAATCATACGGTGGTTTCGACACGTCAAACTCCAGCAATTATATGTTATCGTACTTTCACGCATGCGCTGTCCAGTGGTATCACGTTTGCTAAAATATTGTAAAAATTAACTTTCATGCTTCTTATATTGCTTGTTGTATTGATAAGTGCTGTGTAAAACTAAAAACGCGTGCTCTTGCCAAGTATGTTAACGCCGAAAAAATTGAATTATTGGTGTACAGTCTAAGGTGCTCAATAAAACAAGACTGTTTTTTGAAGCGGGACTTGCAGATCGTGCGCAAACGTATACAAACAACACGAGACACACGAAAGTATGTGGCGCATCGCGCACACGCCGAGCCTATAAAAAGGAAAAAAAACGCCACGCACGTTACTCAACACATAGAAGAAAAACAATGAACGTCACTCGTGTGTTGCTCGCATCAATCCCAAGGTCAATCTAAATAGGCCGCGAAAGTCGGAACGAAAAATTGGGGGACCCTTAAGCTTCGCCTTTAAGAGTTGAACGCGATAGCGAAATCCGGCCCCTAGTGCGCACTTCAACCACTAAGTGCATACTTATTAATGTGTATTGTTACACACACACACGCACGCACCCGCGCGAATTTTACAGGCTTTCGATCTAAAGCAAGAGTCGCATGGCCTCCAAGATATACGCCGCGCCTCGGCCCTCTCGGTTGCCATGAAAAGTCGAGACATATTTCTCACAATGCCTCACAGATGGCAGCACATTATCTAGAGTTTGCTGCGTTGGCTTGATATGTTTTCCTCTAGATGGACATAGTTGTCCATTTTTAGAGCTGTTTGAAAGTTCGTGTGTGTATTTAGCGGCGATGGCTGCACTATCCCGGCGTTTTTCGACGTAGTTTGATGGCCTCGCGAATGCGCCTACCGTATGGGCTCGTTTTCCGTCGTGACACCTGCCGAACAAAATGCGTCGAGACTCCTTTCACTACATGACATTTATGTAGTGTTTTTGTCCGAAGCAGCTGCAAGCAACATCGTGGCTTTGTGGTAAGACACCTGCTTGCCACGCCGAACGGCCCGGGTTCGATCCTCATTGGGACCGAAGATTGTATCGTTTATTTTATTTGCTACTTTCTCGATTTTTCGCTCACGGATGATTTGTCGCTCACAACCAACGGTGCCGACGCCGACAGCAGAATTTCTGCGACACGAGCTCACTAACGCTACCGCGTTAAAAGTGGTTGGAAACCTATTGCGACAAACATCAACACCCGCGTGACGATTAAAGCGCTACTAGGTGAGGCGGGGACAAATACTGAAAACAAAAAATTAATTAAACGTTTATTTTCATTAGTTTTAATTTTGTCACGAATTAGATTAGTAGATTACTTTAATGAAACTTTAGTCTTGGGTATGTGGTTGAGTGGCCAATTTGTTTCGTTATTTTCAGAAACAGCGGGCACATGCAGGCAGTCTGGAAACATGGGCCAATGGTTTCGCGCATTTTCAGATGCAAATGGCGTCACTCGTTTTGCGCAGTAGGTTTGTACCTGTCGTCCGTAGGTGATTTCCTCGCATAAGCGTTGTTTTCTAGTCGTGGTACTTGGCAGAAGCTAATATAGCCCATCGCAGCCATCGGGAACCGTTTCAGTGACTGTGTTTTTGCCAGCGCACGGCCGGCGTGCTGTCGCCCTTCGGGACGATGAGTCCGCCACGCTACGCGAAGAAACGCTGCGCTGTCTACGGATGCAAGAGCAACACGTGTGCAAGGTTTGTGTGCACGTTGAATTGTTATGCTGCTTCTGATTTCTGTGTTATATATTTTCGGGTAATATCCTGGTCAACTGCAATATTTCGCCAATAAAATACACCTTATTTATCAAATCTGTCTTTTTCGTCTTCCCGTTATCTTGCAGGCTTCCATTATGGAGCCGTCATAGTGATAAGAAAAAGAACGTGCAGCTATAAAAAAAAGTAAGAAGCGGCGCCTTGTCAAAAAATTTCATAATTTCGCGCCCATCGCGTTAAAACGTGACGTCATTCCCGCTTCCGGTTGTGACGTCATCTTTTTTTTTAATTTTGTTTGTCCCCTCCTCACATAGATGACGACTGTTGCAACAACTAGCCACTGGCTTGACTTGTGGGCTTCTACGGAAGTTACGCTACCAGTTTACATATACCTTGTCAATCCTAGGTACAAGCAACTGCACGCGACTGGCCGAGATCGGTAGCATTGGATAATCTGGTCTGAGGCTGGCGAGTGAGCGCGAAAGAGCGTCCGCTCTCCGCAGCACGGAATCACGATGTAACTCGGCGTGCGCGTGCGCGCGCGCGCAAGTCACGTGGTTGAGGAGAAACGTTTCTCCCTTGGCGCTTGCCGCAAGAGGGCGCGACGAATAAATCGTCCGCAAAGGAGAAAGTCGCTGCTCCGAAGAGCAACGGAGCCCGTTGCTCCATTCTCGCTCCTTTTTTTAGAGTTCTGATCTGGATGCTGCCAATCATGGATGCTCTGCCAATCTCGTCCCCAGCCTGGCATCTGTGCTCGCCAGTTTCACCTGTCACCATCAAGCTACAAAGAACGGAACATTTTCTGGGTCTGTAAGGCCAGCGCCTGAAGAGGTGTTGGTAGGCTAACGTTCAATGCATCGCGGAGACTCGTGGGTAGACGCAAATTTCATGTGCAGTCGTACCTGGAAGCTTTTATAAACCAACTTCGCAGCTGTCCGCGACAAAGACATTCCTTCTTGCGGTACTTGAAGCGCTACTGGTGTAAGACGCGCACATTGTTCACGCATCCTGGTTCGGAATGCATATTGAGATCGTCACTCCCAATTATCAAGCTGCGGCGAAGACGCAGGTCTGCCTTTTTTTCTTACAACCTCTATTTTACTACGGATAGTTGATAACGGCAAGGGGACTAACTGTTAATAAGTACTGTGTGAACGGATGGTAGCAACAGCTACCTTTGTTGTTAGTAACTGCAGTGTAGCAACATTGGTAACAAGCCCTTAGTATCTAAAGTTAGCAAGTGCTACTACCCATTTTTTTCAAGTGTTGAAATCAAAACTGCCTCCGTTCCCACTAAACTACCATATAATTGAGCATTCATCTCGCGCTGGAGCAAATGAGTGTCGTTGCCGCTATGACCGCGTCAGTTGCCACTCATTAACAGCAAAAACATGGCTGATCCCTCGTCATGGAATCGGTATAACACGAAAGTGAAACGTGTCTCACAGAAGTACTTCTTATTGTGTAGTGATATATGAGAGCTTGTACAATGTCTATTCGTGTTTGGCAGCTATAGCACCGTTTGACGTGGATGCACCCATGTTGACAGCATGTCTCTATCGCGACGACTAACGCCCATGATCTTGATTAAACTGTTGTGGTAGCTGACGGTGTGAACATATATTGGACACAGCGAATCGTGAATCCGCGTAAGGATGATATCAACAAGCTCATAATCAACACTGGTACCAGGTATGCACTTCTTCAAAGCGTCGTCAATTAAGGGAGAAACGGCACGGTGTGCGCTTTCTAGTAAGGGTAGCCGACGCCTGTGCTCATGCATACATAACACGCACTGCGCTTCGGCAACACGGGAGGTAGAGGTTCGCAGCCTGAGCCGCAAACGCGTGCGTCCCGCTGGCTCTGTCTCGCAGGCGCTGCTCTCGCTCCACCAAGGCACGACATTCCGCAGTCGAAAATCGCGTCCTTCTGCAACGCATACTGCAGCAGTTTTGCTAGTCGGTGCTCTCGCAATTGAAGCAGTCGGCGGCTGAGAAATCCCGTTGGTGCACGTGGAAGATGCACTACTCCGATGAGCCGACGCACGCTAACACGAAGCCAAAGGCAAAGAACGTAACTGCGTCAAGGGTGCCTCGGCGACGCCAGCGCGGCCACTCTACCTCTCTGGTATCGAGAACGCTTTAACCATGACCTCAGATATCGCATGCAATCGCGGAGTGAGCGCTAGTGTCGATCGTGAAGTATTACTTCTTTTCACCTCTCACAGACGGCGGCACCGCCCCGCTCCGCCCGCCGCGAAAGAGAATGTGTGAAAGATATAAGGCGCGTTCGCGCCGTGCCTAGCATCTCCCGAGATGGCTTAGTGGGTAGCGCGTCGGGCGCCTTGCCGTCGCGGCCGCAACGTCGTGGGTTCGATTCCCGGGGTGGGGTATGTTTTTCTTGGTGTTTTTTTTTTTCTTTCTCACCCGTTGGTGTCCATTCTATCAACGTCATATCCGTGACGGATGTACTTGGTGGACCCCGGCATAAAACACTTTCGTATTAAAATTAGAGGTCCACAAATTTTCTGCCAGCACTTCTTCAAAATGAAATGAAATATGGAACGAAGGCAGTTATGTGCGGGCCGCGGGCTGCATGCGGCCCGCAGGCCACGTGTTTGCGAACCCTCTAATATACGGTCCTCGTAAAGTATCATTGCGTCTGTTACAACAAGCTTTATTGATGACTTGCTTGTTTTGGGCTTATATGTCAATACTTCAGCCCAACACATGACTTACCTGTTTTAGGCTCAAGTATTTGTGCTTGTGTTTATATGTTTGTGCGTTCGAACCTTCCAGATAACTATAAAGCGCTTCATGTGCTCTGACGTTTTCGTGTTCAGCTATCACTTCATCTAAGATGTTAGCGTATTGAGAATAAATTAAGAATAAAGTTCGAATTTCGGAGAATGGGAATGTACAAAAATGAACTATGATAAACGAGTACTTCTAACAAAAATAAAGTACGAGAAACACCACACGAATTCATTAAAAATAAACTTCGAAAACACGAAGCCTTAAGCTTATACAATGCAAAATGGAGGTTCTGCTAAAAATAATTCGTTCACTCATTGCTTTGGCTCAAGGAGGTTAAAGAAAATTGCTGGAGT
Organism: Rhipicephalus sanguineus; assembly: GCF_013339695.2. Taxonomy (NCBI): domain Eukaryota; kingdom Metazoa; phylum Arthropoda; class Arachnida; order Ixodida; family Ixodidae; genus Rhipicephalus; species Rhipicephalus sanguineus. Next base: position 12,058 of record NW_023614197.1, on the reverse strand, counting down.
GGCGATTATTGCGCAATAGTGAAGCCATGCCCACCAAAAGATGGCGGCTGCGCCCGCCACCTTACTAGGGGCACGATAAACCATCGGCGTTCGGCGAAGGAAAGCGAGAAGTCCAGCGAGAAGTTTAATATGGCAACTTTTACGAGTCGGATACTGCTGCAAGTGTGTCTTTTTGTTACTAGTTTTCATAAGTAAGCCTCAAAGTCATGGCAAATTTCATTCGACATTAATCGTCAATACTCCTCTCGACGGGTTGCTTTTGTCCGCAACAACGATCTTTTATTTTCTAATTAACGTAGCATTTACACTAACAGATCAAATCCATTTGACCTCCAAGTAGGCACGACCAGAAAAGAGCATGTTTCCGAGCTCTTTGGTGGGCAAAAGCTGGCTTCACTTTCGCTGGCAAGGCGTTTCCGAGAGCTTCCACTCCAGAATGTTTTTTTAAACCTCCTTGCTTTGGCTATCAGTGTTTCATTTGCTTGAACTTTCACCTTGATTGATGAGAAACGGATCACTAACATCTAAGCGACATCATTCCAAGCATTTTTTTGTCTTGTAGACGATTGCTTAAGGATGCAAAGGGTAGTTGATGTCTTTCTTTTTGCAATTTTTATTGCCTAGAATACAAATAAAGCTATTTGAATAGGCAGCCTGACTGTGAAATAAATCCAGATCAGTCACGGAGGCTTTTTAAGTTGACAAATGCTTGGTGTGCCCTTCTGTATTTCGCTAGATCGACAGTCTGTAGAGTCGCATCCAGATGCTCGCTAAACGGGGATGGCACCTGCCCTCAAATAATGGAGTGCATAATACTCTAAATCGTCGAGCCTTTATTCTAAGCTACCTCAGCTGGCCTTCAAAAGGCACCCCATGGTACCAAGTACAAGGAAAAATCAAGGAACTTTTCAATGCAAAATTCCAGGCAGATCCCACATATTGTGGGAATGGATTTCATGTAGAGCAGTCGGGAGTAGCAGCCTCTGCCAGATTTTCCGCTTTCACACAAGCCTCATATGTTAGATCGCCATCTTTGGATAAATTTAGTAGTTCGGCCTACATCATGGGCTTGCCTGGCACTTGCACTACACTGGCGTGTGAAGGCTAGGACGTGGTCCTACGTAGCCTTGGCACTCACGTTAAAGCGATGTCAGCTTTATCACAGTGAAGTGTGCTCTGTGGTGCGATGATATGCATGTAATGAGTGGGGGACCTCGGCTTCTTCGAGCGAATATTGACTATATCTTGCGATGCCAATGTTTGTGACGTTGTTATAAAACCGCGTAACTGACACTACAACCAAAATATGCGTTGCCCTGGCATCACGCTTGTATAGGGTCTTCTTATTAAGCAGTTCGAAGCACTGGCGTGGCTCTGTGGTAGAATGCTTGAATGCAATGCATGCTGTCTGGGTTAGATTCCGACTACAGCCCTGGGTTAGAGCAAGATATCATTAAAAAGCTCCTTTCGAGGAAATACCGCCTTCGCGTCGTTGTCGGCGTCGTTATTTGTGAGCGAAAAATCGGCGTTGTCAGTGAGCGAAAACTCGAGATAGAAGCAAATAAATAAATTGTGCTGCATGCGAATGGCAGGCGCTCCGCTGTTATGAAAGAGGAAGACAACAATCGGTGGCTGCGGTTTTCGCTCGCACTCGTGCTCGCTGGTAGCCAGACCTGCCTAACAAAGAGCGTTCCGCGAAGCACGGTGTAACCCTGAACGAAGAGAGCACCTGTGGTGGAGGAGCCCAAGTGGTGGAGGAGCCGGGGTGCCCTTCATCCTGTAACTTCGCAATCGGGCGCTACCGTGACCTTTCCACATGACTGCTTCTGGCTCTTCGCAAGCTGCTGCCGCAACAACGACAGTTTTCTTTACCGGCGTTCTACGGCAACGCGACCCACCCGTATTTCACGGTGCGGTGAAGACCACACCGTGAATACGGGTGGTGTCTGTTATGCCTGTATTGCCTTGGAAGGCTGTGTAAGCATGAGAATGTATTTTGTTACCATTCTTACCATGCACGGCTCGTTCTTTCACCGTAGCGCACCCCAAATTAATAAAAGTGATGGTCCCCACAGCGCTCTCCACATTTTTGGCGTCTGTGACAGGAGTAAGCCCTCATAGCACTTTTTGAGAGCCTCACTTTGTTCCCGTGCGGTGGTTGAAGATGCATGCCGAGAAGCTGACAGGTCTCGGCAAAGACCTGGGACTCACAGGCAAGGCACTCCAGCAGGGGATAGACAAGGAGCGCGATAGAGAAAGCGGAGCCTGCGTTATAGCGTGAGGCAGCGAAAGAAGATCGCGAATGAGAGTTGCAGCTGCAAGCTGGGGAACGCCAATTGCTAAACTTCGGCTACGCTTGCAGGTATTGCAGCAGTCTAGCCAAATGGTCCTCGCTGAACCATGTGACTACGACGCGAGCCGTCAAGGGCTTCCAAGCCCGCACAAATTAATTCCTGCGTTCAACGAATCCCGTGATAGGCTCGATGCTTACCTTCAAAGGTTTGAGCGAGTGGTCACTAAATAGGGATGGCCTAGAGAGAAGTGGGGCCTCTCCTTGAGCTTGTGCTTTGCAGTCGGACGCATGCCCGATCAAGATGCTACTGACTTCGGGAAGCTTAAGGCGAAATTGCTCCAGAGGTTCCCGTATACAGAGGAGGGCTATCGAGTCATGTTCCCACAGGCCAAACCAGAAAATGACAAAACAGCACGTCGATTTGCTGGCACATTGCTGGGGTACTTCGAGCATTCGCAAGAAATGGCCAAAACCGAAAAACTTATGACGCCTTGCGAAACCGGGTTGTGCCCGAACATTCTTTGCTTCAGTGTAACCAGAAGCTAGCTGTATCTTAAAGGAGCGAGGTTGCAAAGATTTGGATACTTGGCCAAAACAGCAGATCACCATCTTGCAGCTCAAGGCCTGACCAACCTTGCTTAAGTTAAAGAAGAAACTGTATACGAAGAGTGGGACACAGGCCATCAGACCGTTGATCTAAAATAACGGGAAGCAAGTCGGCTACCGGTTGGAATGGAAAGAAGCCGGACAGTTTTACCAAAAAAATCACACCATCTCCCGCTAAAGGGGACCATGAGGCAATGCGAAGCAGTGTTTCGGAATGTCGAGCCCGCGTTTGAGAGGGGTGGAGAGGGGGAAAGGGAGAGAGAGGGATGGGAGAGAGGAGGGGAAGTGAAGTGGGGAGTGGAGGTGTGTGGGGAGAGGGTTTGTACATGTGCAATGAGGGTGGCCACGCCGCACATCACCGGTTTAAACTCCGCCATAAGATGCTTCGCCTCTAAAATACGAAGGGGTGCACCGTGGCTTCGTCTTCTCTCTGACAATAAGGCCAAATGCCAGAAGAATATCATTACCTGTGCATACAGTGTCGAAGTGCTGCATGCATGGAAGGCGCCAATTTTGACATTGGCTGGAGTACGGAAAGCGTTTCTGCACGGAAGCATCGATCAAAACGAATGCCGACAGCGCAAAGGTACCTAGAAGGACAACCGTAGTAAAGCGCGCACACGTGCCAGCCATCAAGTTTACAGGGAAAACATCGACTGTTTATTTATTTGGTAGTTCTTGGTACGTTCTTGAAGGTGAAGTATATACTGACTATCCATTTTTCAAGGGCACTGTACTTGCTATATGTATCGAGCAACCACTCCAGAATGTTGTGCTGGGTAACATTAACGTCTTCGGCCCCACCCTCGTGCTGCCTAAAAGCAGAGACGTCGTGTGGAAGCCCACCACGCTGCTGACGCGAGGAAGAACAGGTGACATCACGTATCAAAAGAATGCACACTGCATTCGTGGCAACGAAGCGGCTGCTGCGCCACGGTGTCTTCCAACACCACCACCAAAGCCGTCAGTAGGCAGCGCATACCTTTTAGACGTCGATCCAGAAGCATTGGTGATGTTGCAGGACAATCGAATTCTCAGACGTTGCTTCGCTGACATGGGCAAGACCAGAACGACGAGAGCTACCACTGCCGCCTTCGTCCACATTAACGACCATCTCTTCAGGCGCTATAACACCGCCAGAAGTAAAGAAGTGGATGAGTTCGTTAGTTCCGAAATACCTTCGAGCATCCGTACTGAAGATGGCACACGATAGCTTCCTTTGCGGACACCAAGCAACAAAGAGGACGGCGGACAGGGTTTCGGAAGAGGTTTGCTGGCCTGGCATGCAATCTGATCTCACGCGGTACGTAAAGTCATGCGACATTTACCAGAGGACGTTCCAAACCGCCTGGTAGAACGTGTGCCTTTTGGAAGCATGCCAATCAATACGCCTTTCCAGCGCGTCGCTATCCACATCATCGGTCCACTATCACCTACATCGGCCAATGGCAATCGATACGTTACAACTATGGTGGACCTTGTAGTGCGTTACCCTGACGTAGTTGCTCTCTAAGTATTCAAACTGCGAGGATGGCCAGGGCATTGCTTGAGATGTTTTCCACGTTTGAATTCCCAGCGAAATAGTCACTAACCAAGGTACCCAATTCACTTTGCAGCTAATGAAAGAGTGAAGCCGCCTGCTATCCTTTCAACAACTACGAACGACACCTTAGCAGCCAACGGTCACTGACATAGTGAAGCGTTTTAGCGGAATGTTGAAGAAAATTATCATAAAAATGGGCCAGGAAAGCCCCCAAAATTGGGATTGGTATTGAGGCCGCTTCTGTTCGCATACAGAGAACTACCACATATAATTTCGGTTTTCTCGCCGTGTGATCCTCTACGCAGTCGCTACGTACGAGGACCAATGGGTATCCTAAGATAGCTGTGGTCAACAAGGCAGTTAAACGAAGATATAAAAGCAAGGTATGGCTACAGTTTTAACTTCAATAACAGCTGAAGAATCCGTGTCAACTCGCGCACGAGCGTCTCCGAAGGCCGCAGACTACTCGGAAGCAGTACTGCGATCGCACTACTACTGACATGGAATGGGCCCCGACTCCTCACCGACCTAGCCCCGCACCAGAGGAAAACTGACCACTGCAGTACCGGACGCAAGAACTACGTTGTTGTCGAACTATTCAAGACCTCCTATTCATCTGCCCAACGAAATTGGTATCGTAGTAGAAGCTATCGCCGTACGTGCACTTGTGGAAACACTAGCTGTCGCAGTCATTAGTGGCGGCGATGCGGCGAAGGGACATATGGTCTCACTCGTCCGGTGGATATATCGCAGTAGAGAGTGTCCGTCGACCCAGGGACGGCGACTTGTTGAAGTTGAAGAGAGGAGCCATTTTCGAGGAGCTGCTGGATTTCGGCGTCCGTTTTCTGAGCGTTGACGAGGGTGTCAGTCGTAACGGGTGGCAGCTCGACAGCAGAGACGCACGAGAGTGCATCGGCGACCACGTTATCCTTTCCACTGATGTGTTGGATATCGGTGGTAAACTGGGCGATAAAGGACAATTGGTTCTGCTGGACCGGTGGAAGTTTTTCGCGTCGTTGGGAGAAGGCGTAAGTGATAGGTTTGTTGTCTGTGTAGGTGGTGCAGTGCTGTGCCTCGAGAATATGGCGAAAGTGTTGGACCGCTTCGTAGATGGCGAGAAGCTCTCTGTAGTAGGCTGGCCATGTTGTATCCGCAGGGGCCGACGTTTCATCGGTGATGCCTGTAGACAAGGGTGTTTTTGGCCTAGAGAGTTTCTTCGAAAAAAAATGCCAACGGGCACCAGTCTTGACCCACGCGCTGCATCAGGGAGGCTCCGACGGCGGTGCTAGAGGCATCCGTGAAAAGGCCTAAGGGAACCTCTGGTTTGGGATGCGAAAGTAGAGTGGCGTTGCAGACGGCAGTTTTGCAGTCTTCGAATGCTTGGGTCAAAAGTGGTGTCCAAGTGACAGGATGGTTGCCTCGTAGGGCAGCCAACGCATCATGAAGAGGGGCCTGATATGCGGCCGCTTTAGGCATGAAGCGCCTGTAAAAGTTGAGCATGCCCAGGAAACGGCGGAGGTCTTTCGCTGTGACAGGCCGCGCGTAGTTCTTAAGGGCTAAGATGCGGTCAGGCAAAGGTGTAGTCCCTTCTGAAGAAATTTGATGGCCAAGAAACGTGAACGGGGGCGCCAAGCGTGCTCTTCTGAACGTTTATGAGTAAGCCGTGGTCGTCGAGACGTTGAAACAGTTGGCGAAGGTGTTCGCGGTGAGCCTTTTTGTCGGGGGAGAAGACGAGGATGTCGTCTAGGTAGACGAAACAGAAGTCTAGGCCGCGGACGACGTCGTCGATGAAGCGTTGGAAGGATTGTCCCGCATTGCGGAGGCCAAAGCTCATGAATGGAAATTCGAATAAGCCGAAGGGCGTGATGATCGCGGTCTTCGGGACGTCTTCTGGGTTCACGGGAATTTGTGTGTAGGCCTTTACCAAGTCAGTAGTTGACAATACGGTGCTGCCGTGTAAGCGACGGGCAAAATCCTGTATATGACGAACGGGGTACCTGTCTGGGATGGTACAGGCGTTGACGGCGCGATAATCTCCACAGGGGCGCCAGCCATCGGTCTTCTTCCGCACCAAATGAAGCGGTGAGGCGTAAGGCCCCTCCGAGCGGCGGGCAGTACCCTCGCGGAGCATGGCTTCAAACTCTGCTTGGTGGATTCGAAGGCGGTCCGGAGCTAGGCGGCGGGCGCGGCAGGAGACCGGGGGGCCTGGAGTAGTGCGGATGTAATGCACAGTTGAGTGGCGTACCTCTCGGGTTCGCCCGCGAGATCGTGTCAGGTTAGGAAATTCTGCGAGGATGGCGTGGTATGGCGATTTATCTTCAACGGCGAAAGCTTTAACGCTGGGCTGTTGGGTGGTCGTGCGTTGGCCCGGCGCAGAGAGGCCTGTTGTGGCGTCGATAACTAGGTCATGCCGGCAGTCAGGTAAAAGATGGTAGTACGCCAGGAAGTCGGACCCGATGATTGGCTCTGCGACGTCAGCGATGACGAAATTTGATGGGAATTCACGGCGTAGGTTTTTGAGGCTGATGTTGAGGAGGAGCACGCCGTATGTATTAATGCTTGAATGGTTCGCTGCACTTAGCTCGAACGACGTGCAAGGGCGCTTGTTGTGCAGGAAGGCTCGGGGAAAGCAGCAGATGTCAGAACCGCAGTCGATGAGGAACCTGCGCATACTGACTTAGTCGGTGACAAAATGCGGCGCCCTCTAAGTTGGCAGCTCGCGGCCGTCTCTACGGGCTGCTGTTGAAGTTTTCCTGACGTCCAACTGAGCAGGGTGGTTGGCATTTCCGGGGTCTGTCACCGAAGCGACGATGGTAGTAGCAGCGGCCGTCGTCGTTTTCTTGCGATGAATCGGTGTTTCGGCCGCGGCTTTGAGGGCGTTTTCCGGGACGCAACGTCGGGCGTTGATCCAGATGCCTTTGAATAGAATCCACCTCACGGGCGATTTCGTCGATATGGCTAGCGAGCTCGGAAGTGGGCTGTGGGACACCGGCGGCGGGGATGAAAAGAGGCGGCGGTGGTGGAGAGGCTTCGACGACTCGGTCGGCGATTTCGGCGAGCTGGTCCAGCGGCAGATTCGGTTGAACCTTGGAGATGGCCTGAGCATGAGAGGGTAAACGGTCAAGCCACATTATTCGGAGGAGGGAGTCGTCAACAGGCGTTCTGCCCGCGAGGTCACGCATAAAGCGCAGGAGCTGCGATAGCTTGCGGTCACCGAGCGCTTCGTGCTGAAGGAGTTGACGCACTTTTTTGTCTTTTGAAGGTGAAAGCCGCTGAATTAGTTCCCTCTTCAGGTGCAGCTGGCAATCGTCAACTGGAGGATTTGCGAGTACGTCGCGGAGCTCAGGTGCGTAGCGAGAGTCTAGGTGGGCGACGACGTAGTCGTAGCGCGTCCGGTCCTGGGTGATACGTGCCAGAGAAAACTGCGCCTCGACTTGAGCGAACCACACCTCAGGTGACTCTGCCCAAAAGGGTGGGAGCTTGACGGGGACGCGACAGACGTACGTGTCGGCGGTGGCCGCTGGAGCAGAGCTTTGGGGGGTGTGGCCCGAGCGCGGCTGTGCAGAATTGTCGGATGAGTGTGGTTCATTTTTGGTGCGTTGCTGCTGTTCGTGGAGTTGCTGCTCTTGGTTCTTGATTACCAGTTGTTGGGCCTGAAGTTGCTCTTGAAGATTTTGTACTTGGCGAAGAGCGGTGATGGCTTCCTGGTCGGCCGTCGCGGTGCGGTAAGTTCGTTTTCCGGGTCACCAGATGTGGGTACACATAACTTTAATGCGTCCACACGAATAGACGTAACAAAAACAACTGAACAACTTGCGGGAGCACACACAGTTTTTCTCTTCTGAGGGCGAGATTGTTCTTATCGCACTGGCGCTGGGTTTAGTAGCGTCGACGCCGCGCGCAGGCGCAGAAGCGGCGCCGCACCGTGCCGCCACACGGTTCTGGAGCGGCAGAAACGGATAGTTTGGTAGTTGTTCTTTGTTGGTTTGGTTGGTCGACTCTGGCTTGTTTGGCTTATCTGAGGCCCAGTAGAGTCCGTTGGTGTGCTCCTGAGTCGTCTTCTTTCCGCGGCAATGCGGGCGAGCTTGTCGGCTTGGTGTTTCTTGGGCCACTGTGGGTCGCGAGCGCAATGCGGTCCTTCGCAGTTGAAGCACTTAAATTCACATTCGTGCGCTGTACGTTCGGGTTTTTGGCTGCCAGGGAACTGTTGACCACATGTCTCGCAACGAGTGAACTCATGCGCCGTGGGACATACATCGGCGCGGTGGCCTATGTTTAAACAAATGCTGCATTGTACCGTGCGAGGGCGAAACGATTGTGTTTTTGTGAGCCACAGGCCCATCTTGACTTCCTTGGGCACCGTGGCACCCTTCAGTGTGAGGAGTATAGTGTCTGACTGGCCTATTCGACGTGCTGCCACAATATGCCGGTCTTCGATGCTGATGATGCTGAGAAGCTGGTCGTCAGGAATGTCCTTAGGAAGGCCATGAACAACGCAGCGTGCGTGGTGTGCTTCGGCTGCCACATAGGCGGTCACATCGAGCCGTTTTCCGTTAAGTGTCAGTGAGCGCAAGCCAGCGAGTTTCTGCGTCGCTGATTCTCGCCCGCTTGTCGCCGCGACAAGGTTCTGTAGCGTTCTTGCTTTTATGTTGACGTCGCGCACCTCAAACGCCGTGAATCCTGCGGCGACGCCGATGGCGTTAGTAACTTCATAGGTCGGATACTTTGCAAGGTTGAGCTGTGTGCCCAGTCTCAGGATGATGGTCTGTGGGCTAACGTGGCGTCTCACAACATGCACAGGAGTGGCTTGATGATCGTCAAGCTGGTGTTCCATGCTTGTTTCGTCTTCCATCACGCCGGAACTCAGGGTAGCGTTTCCCCCTGCTACCGGTGAGATTCCGGCGGTGAGGGTTAGCGAGGCTGCCGTGTCGCAGGTGCGGGAAAAATCATCCAAAACAAGAGTACACTGCTCAGACGCACCCTACATGATGTCTATGTGGTGACGGAACACTGGTCGTATCCTTGAGAAAATTAAAGCCTCGTAAATCCAGTAACTCGGGTATTTCGGGCGAAAATCGCAGAGCCGTAGCGGCGGGCGTCTTGTCCCCTCAAGCCCCCTAGCGGCCCTCCCAGTGGATATATGCTAGTGTGCAGAATTGTCCGAAGTCGTACATTCAAACCACGCCGTCGCGGCCAGTACAAACAAGGATCAAGTATAATCAAGGGGGGGTGCAGAGCACGTTTCGGGCAACTTTGCGCGGAAGTGTGGCGCCGTGTTCGCATTGGGAATGAAGTCGCAGAAAGATCAAAATTGCGGCTTTTAAACTGCCCCTATACGCGTAATAACTACGGGATTGGCATATTCGCCAAGAACTTTAAACTGTATTGATTTAACAGACATGTGATTATTGTTCCCTTGATACTCTAGATATTTCAGCGTTAGGTTAATTCCGACCTTTTTCCCACTCCCGTTAAAACTAAATTAAGAAGCTGTTACTGTACTTGGAAGAGTAGCCGTGTGGGTCAGATGGTTTCCAATTTCTGTTCAAGTGGTGTAGCGCGAAGCAGCACAAGTCTTCATTGTCGTTGCGTGCCTTGTCTTAGTTCACGCTACACCACCTTAGACAATATTGCACTCTCATGGCCCCACTGGAAGAAAGTCGTTGTTGTCGCTATGCCAAATGGGAGTTTCCTATTGCTTGATGAGACGTTCTTTAATCTCCTACATGAAAATTTGTATTTCGAGATCTCATGCATACTGATTTTCTAGGTTTCACAAAATGTACAATAGTGCATTGAGAAACATCTTAAGTAGTGGGATCTTAATTTTAATTGTTCAGTTGACAGGAAAGTGCGCATATCTTGTTTTCATGTCTGTATTTCCTATGTCGCCAAATAAACGAGATGGTGTTCCGCAGAAGTATTCACTTTCATTCTAATTTTATTTTTCTATGTGGCGTATATGACAGATGTCATTAGCTGATGCCTGTTTCCATTTTTTCTGTGAGTGGTGCTACGCGCTCTTCCTAAGCATCTATGTAAACACCTGTAGCGAGAGAGAGAGACGTTCGGCGGCCGACGTGGCCGTGCCGTTCTCGCTACTTTATTAGACGGCCCTAGTACAAGCAGAGCGGCAGCGGCTGCCGGCGTCCAGCCCCCAGGAGCGTGAGCACGTTCCTAACTGCTCGAGCGTCGAGCTCTGAGCATACCCTGCGCGAGAGGCGCGGCGCGTAAGTGGTAAAAAGGATGATGATGATCGTGAGGAATGACGATGCCGCTACAGATTACTCCCCCCCCGCAGAAATGAAGCCGAAATGAAAAAAAAACGCGAGACATGTCCGTGGGCAGTCTAGGTCGTCAACGGTAAAGGACTATCCGGAACCATTAGGTCTCTGGCGGGCGGCTCTGAGAGAAGCGCAGCGGGCGGAGAACTGGGCGAAAGTACGCTGGGGTCGTGCCCAGGCGGGTCCCACGACGACTTGATGGTGCCTTTCGGTAGTGCACCGGGTGGCGCGATTCAGCTCGGCTGGCAGAGGGGCCTGCAGATGGAGTTGAGGGCGGGTGCACAAGGGCCGGTGCGGGCGATGTGCGCGAAACAATGCGACATGGCACAGTGAAGCCACGACGAGCAACCATCGACGAGTAGCTGCTGCGATGGGTCTTTCCTGTGCGGGCACAGCGCTGACGCGGATGTCGGTACGTGGACATTGTGACCTGAGCGGTGTCCAACTGGTCGACTTGGCCGCTCACGTGGCTAGTGGAGGGGTAGTGATGAAGACGTCTGTGGCGGCGCAACGCCGACCTCACCATTGCATTGCGGCGGACGTGCTGGCACGAGTATACAAGCCGACGGACGCGAGAACGTCGTGGTTGCAGAACCATGCCACGCGCAATGCGAGTAGTGATTAGGTGTACGGCGCGTAGGGCAGCGGTAGAAGACGCTTTCGCCGTGTCGAAGGGCATGCCTGCATTCAAGGTACACCGCTGCTGGTTCGCGTCCACCATTAAGAACTCCGGAGGAGGGATGTCATGGAACACCGCAGTCGGAGGCTCTTCCAGAGGTTCCGACAGCGCGCCTGTGCCCGCGCCTGTGCCCGGCACACGAGGGCTGGTGCGTAGGTCGGCGTGTTGGATGTCTGCCTTTGCGGCAGGCGTGGCATGTGCGGGCTGCTCTGCCATCGGCGAACCAGGCAATTCGTTCTCAGACGCTTCCGTCATCGTAGCAGCGTCTCGCAAGTTCGGCCGGTGTTGGTTGGGTGCTCGAACTTCAGCTGCGGTGGACTGCGAGGTCAATGCTGGTCGCTGCTGGCAAGACGCACATAGTGTCGAGGTTCTTGAAACGTGGTGATGGTCGATGGACGAGGACGGCGAATCCACCACAATTGGGGAGCGAATAGCGGACGGTGCGATGTCCATGTCCGACTCCGAAGCGTGCTGTAAGGCAGCAGTCGTGGAGTCTGATGGCTCCGAGGTGTCGCGAGCCGTCGAGGTCGGAGAAGACGTGCGGATAGCGGGCATGCCTGATGGACCGTCGGCCGAGGGTGGCGAAGGAATGCACCTCGTGGCGGACTGGTCGAAGGCAGCAGCAACGTTCGGAACTTCGTCGGGTGGGTGGT